>NC_091685.1:54879318-55179545 GCF_041296265.1 Equus caballus
TTTGCTGAAAATTAGAACTTTACAATTCTGTTTCAAGAAAAATAAACATGCCAGGTCTGAGGATTTAAGGCAAACAAATGGCACACCCTATAGAAATAAAGGAAGCCCGTATCAAGACGGAATCTAGGGGAACGTTCAAGGATCAGGGGTCAAGTTCAAAACTTCCCAAATCCAGAAAAGAGACAGAAAAATATCATTCCTGGAGAGAGGAATTCATCAGATTTGTCTAATTTGTCTCGCAAACACTATGTCCATGAAGGGCGTTGCCAGGACCACCTCGAATTTGGAGTTTCTGATATCAGGATGTCAAACCAACACAACTGACCACGTGTTCTCAGTGCTTAGTTTGACCTAGGCTAGGATAGCAAAGATTCCAGCAAGTGCCCCGTGCAAATTCAAAGACAACAACCAAGAATCACGAAAACACTCACACCTCAGCCTACAGAACATACAGTGATTAAAGAAATACAAAATTAATCACTTGGACTGAAGGAGAACAGACTGAAAAGCATATCTAAGGGAGATTGCTGAGAAGACCATGATGAGTATACTATGGAAAAGAAAAAAGGGTCCCACAAAATGGAAGGCGAACAGAAATCACACCTGAATAATCCACAATGAAAGATGTCAATCTTTAGACAGACTCTGCTAGAGCGTTTGAAAGTCAGAGAAATTCACATGCCGAAAAACGGCAGCGAAGGTCAAACATGGGCTAACTGGGAATGGTGAGTTATGAGACTGCTCCAAGCGGGCTCTGAAACCCTGTGTCCATGAAGCTTGCCAGGACAGCAGAGACACAATTATGAAAATCCTCTGACATCACAGTGGACCCGAAAAACAACCCGGCCTCATCTACACAGTGCCAGAGTTGGGCTCAAGTAGCATATTCAAGTCCCACTGCACTCAACTGCAGGTTGCCAATGCAACATGAAAGGGGCAGGCCGGTGGTGCAGCGATGAGGTCCGCACCTTCTGGGTCTGTGGCCTGGGGTGGGCCGGGTGGAATCCTGGGGGTGAGCCTGCTCACCACTGCTTCAGTCATTCTGGAGCAGGCGTCCGAGGTAGTGTAGAGGCAGATGGGCAGGGACGTTAGACAGGGCCAGACTTCCACAGCAAATACAGGAGCATTGCCAGCAGATGTGAGCTCAGCGATGCACTTCTGCCAAAACAAAACCAAATTAAATTTTGCAAAGAATAGAAAAACTGAATCTAAAAAAAAAAAAAAAACAGCTTGCCAGTGAGAAGAATAAGATCTCTATGAAGAACCTTAGCAAAACAGGTGAAAGCTATGGCAATCGGAAATTAGCAAACGTTTGGGGAAAGAAATTCAAGAAGACACAAGGTTAAAGAAGGATATTCCGGGATCTAGGCATGGAAGAAATAACACACTTGAAACGTCCATACCGGAGAAAGGAATCTCTGGATTCCATGCAATCCCAAAGTTGCAGCAATATGTGCCACAGAGATAGAAGAGAGAATCGTAAAGTTTCTAGGAGGCAACAAGAGACCCTGAATTGGCAAAGGAATCCTCGGGAAAACGAACAAAGCAGGACGTATCACACTTTCTGATTTCAACATATAGGACGAAGCACTAGGAACCAAAACAGCACAGTCTGGGCCCAAAAACTGGCACACAGACCCACGCAAGAGAATCGAGAGCCCAGAGCCCAACTCAAACGTACATGGACAGCCCATTTTCGACCAGGGAGCCAAGAGGAGACAGTGGAGAAAGGAGAGTCTCTACAAGAAACTGTGCTGGGAAGCCTGCACAGCCACATGGCACACAACGAGAGTAGACCATGATGTTACACCTGGCACACACACCACCAAGAAATGGATTAAAGCCTTGAATGGCAGACTTGAGACCTTGAACCTTGTAGGAGAAGACCTAGCCAGAGTGCGCTTTGCCATCTGTCTGAGCCGCCTATTTGGAAGAAGCATGTCTGACTGGGCAAGGGCAACAAAGGAAACAAGAAACAAACGGGATCACATCAAATGCAGACGATTCTGCCCAGTCAATGAAACCATAACTCAATGCAAAGACAGCACAACAACTGGGAGAGGATGTTTGCAAAGCACACATCGGACAAAGGGTGAAAAGCCCAAAGACACAGTCAACTCACACGGCTCCAGAAGAAAAAAGACAACAAGCCAATGAAATACTGGGCAAAAGATGGAAACAGAGATTTCTCCCAAGAAGATCTAAAGAAGGCCAACAGGTGCATGAAAACTTGTTCACCATCATTAAGTCTCAGGCCAATGCAAATCCAAACTGCAAGGACATAGCAGATCACTGTGGTCAGAATGGCTATAAGGAACCAGACAGGAAACAACAAGTGTCAGAGAGTAGGTGGAGACAGGGGAAGCCTCCTGCACTGCTGGTGGGTGTGTAAACTGGTGCAGCCACTACCCCAAGCGGTGTGGAACCGCCTCAGAAATTTAAGAATCCATGTCCCCTATGATCCAGCTGTTCCTCTGTGGCGTGTTTATCCGAAGAACTCGGAAACACTGCCGCTTAAAGACGTGTGCACCACTGAGTTCACCACAGCCTTATTCCCGCTATCCAAGACTTGGAAACAGCCCTGGTGCCCAGCAAGGGACGAATGGAGAAGGAACATGGGCTATAGTCACACAATGGCATACCATTGAGCCGGAACAACGGATGCAATCCAGCCATTTGTGACCACCAGAATGGCTGTGGGGGTTTTATGGAAAGTGAAACAAGCCCCAGGGAGAATGTCAAATACCGTAGGAACTCACTTACAAGGAGAAGAAAAGGCAAGCACTAACCAACAGGTGGCACGGGACATTTGACTGGGGGTTCCCAGAGGCAAAGCGGGGCGGTGGGTGGTGGGTGAAAGAGATGATGAGGCACAAGTGTGTGGTGAGGGCCTGTGACGGCTTACGCTGGTGAAGATGATGTAACCTACACAGAAGTCTAAATCGATGAGGATGCACATCTGAAAGCTGTAGGATGTTCGAATGCAGGGTTATGGCATTAAATTCACCTAAAATCAAAAATGCAAAAAGGGGTCCAGAATGACGGCAGAAAGCTTTGGGGGCTGAAAGAGATTAGAGAAGGTGAAGTTCCCAGGATGGAAAATCACCTCAGAATGCTTACTGATGCTACAGAAAGGTAGACCGTTCCAAATAGATGAAGAGGAATACTACCAAGAAAACATGATCCGTGCTAAACCCATGAACCAACGGAAAATGTTACCGTCCATGATGTTACTACTAATCACCTTCACGAATAATCCAAACAGGCCCACATCTACCCAACTTCAGGCAAAAGGTTGGTCCAAAAGTACAATTCAGGGCCGGCCCTGTGGTGGAGCGGGTAAGTGCCCACGTTCTGCTTGGGTGGCCCGGGCCTCACTGTTTCACATCACGGGTGCAGATCACATTAGCAGTGTTAGGCAATATAGATTTCATGGTAGGGTGCGGACATAGATCATAAATAAGTAGCACTTGTGAGGCTACGTTATCAATAAGCACCAGAAAAAGAACCATGAGAATACTACAATCTAGGAACGCATCTGGTACACTTCCCCAAAGGAAGAAGGAAGGAAAACATGTGACCTGCCAAGGTGGAATTGGCATAGTGCTGGGAGATGACACCATCATTGCGCATGAGAGGATTGTCAGGGCAACTTCAACTTGGGAGGGATTCCAGGACTTTCTCTGGGGAGGGTCCACCCACTTGGCCATCTACACATGATATAAGAGAGACAACCCAGGATAATCTTACAGGAAAGAAACCAGTGTCTAGAGAGAATGTAGCAGGCCGTTCAAAGTTCGAGGAGAAAGTTAGAAACCGACAAGAAATCCAGAAAATGGAAAACTATCCTACCTGGAAAGGGTGAGGAGTCAGACTGGTCTGAGATGGCTCTGAAACTCTGTGTGCATGGAGGTTGTCAGGACAACTTAGAATTTTGAGGTTGTTTATGACATCATGGTGAACATGTCCCCCAAGATGGCCTCACGGTTACAGTCTGAGGATTGGCCTAGGCTAGGCTATTAAATGGAGAGATACCCAGAAACAGCTTTGCCAAACAGAAAGCGGGCACAGAAACTGGAAGAGATAAAACAGACTCTGATTCAAAGGACAAGAAAGGAATCCTTGGCGAGAAGCAAGAATAGAGGGACAAGCAGTGAGAGGAGAACATTGTCATCTATTCAAGCCTATGGGGAGGCCATGCTGATTCAAGTTTGAAACTTGATTGGAAACAAGAGGCTGGGCTTGGGCCTTATCAGACCTACAGTGTCCTTCTGCCTTAAGCATAATCCAAAGTCAAGAATGATGTCTTGAGGACATTGTAGAGGAGAATCGATGCCTCCTTTCTTAGGCCCCTAGCATTCTTTGAAGATCAGTCTCACTTTCCATAGCTCTGGCGTCACCGGGGCCCACAGGGTACATGCTATTGTGTCCCAAGAGATGTCTTTGAAGCCTTGAAGGAATGGAGCCCTGTCATGCTTGGGGGTATGTCTCTTTGTTTGGAAGGGCTGTACAAGTGTGCTGAAAATCCCCCATTTCCAGGGGGCTTCGTTCCTTTGTGAAGGCTGTCCTCCCAGGCTAGAGTGCTCAGTTTGGCTCCAATGAAATTCTCTCCCTACCTCTTGCCGTAGAAGAATTATTGATTATGTGTTTTGACACCATGTGTAAGTAAGTTTGCTGAAAATTAGAACTTTACAATTCTGTTTCAAGAAAAATAAACATGCCAGGTCTGAGGATTTAAGGCAAACAAATGGCACACCCTATAGAAATAAAGGAAGCCCGTATCAAGACGGAATCTAGGGGAACGTTCAAGGATCAGGGGTCAAGTTCAAAACTTCCCAAATCCAGAAAAGAGACAGAAAAATATCATTCCTGGAGAGAGGAATTCATCAGATTTGTCTAATTTGTCTCGCAAACACTATGTCCATGAAGGGCGTTGCCAGGACCACCTCGAATTTGGAGTTTCTGATATCAGGATGTCAAACCAACACAACTGACCACGTGTTCTCAGTGCTTAGTTTGACCTAGGCTAGGATAGCAAAGATTCCAGCAAGTGCCCCGTGCAAATTCAAAGACAACAACCAAGAATCACGAAAACACTCACACCTCAGCCTACAGAACATACAGTGATTAAAGAAATACAAAATTAATCACTTGGACTGAAGGAGAACAGACTGAAAAGCATATCTAAGGGAGATTGCTGAGAAGACCATGATGAGTATACTATGGAAAAGAAAAAAGGGTCCCACAAAATGGAAGGCGAACAGAAATCACACCTGAATAATCCACAATGAAAGATGTCAATCTTTAGACAGACTCTGCTAGAGCGTTTGAAAGTCAGAGAAATTCACATGCCGAAAAACGGCAGCGAAGGTCAAACATGGGCTAACTGGGAATGGTGAGTTATGAGACTGCTCCAAGCGGGCTCTGAAACCCTGTGTCCATGAAGCTTGCCAGGACAGCAGAGACACAATTATGAAAATCCTCTGACATCACAGTGGACCCGAAAAACAACCCGGCCTCATCTACACAGTGCCAGAGTTGGGCTCAAGTAGCATATTCAAGTCCCACTGCACTCAACTGCAGGTTGCCAATGCAACATGAAAGGGGCAGGCCGGTGGTGCAGCGATGAGGTCCGCACCTTCTGGGTCTGTGGCCTGGGGTGGGCCGGGTGGAATCCTGGGGGTGAGCCTGCTCACCACTGCTTCAGTCATTCTGGAGCAGGCGTCCGAGGTAGTGTAGAGGCAGATGGGCAGGGACGTTAGACAGGGCCAGACTTCCACAGCAAATACAGGAGCATTGCCAGCAGATGTGAGCTCAGCGATGCACTTCTGCCAAAACAAAACCAAATTAAATTTTGCAAAGAATAGAAAAACTGAATCTAAAAAAAAAAAAAAAAACAGCTTGCCAGTGAGAAGAATAAGATCTCTATGAAGAACCTTAGCAAAACAGGTGAAAGCTATGGCAATCGGAAATTAGCAAACGTTTGGGGAAAGAAATTCAAGAAGACACAAGGTTAAAGAAGGATATTCCGGGATCTAGGCATGGAAGAAATAACACACTTGAAACGTCCATACCGGAGAAAGGAATCTCTGGATTCCATGCAATCCCAAAGTTGCAGCAATATGTGCCACAGAGATAGAAGAGAGAATCGTAAAGTTTCTAGGAGGCAACAAGAGACCCTGAATTGGCAAAGGAATCCTCGGGAAAACGAACAAAGCAGGACGTATCACACTTTCTGATTTCAACATATAGGACGAAGCACTAGGAACCAAAACAGCACAGTCTGGGCCCAAAAACTGGCACACAGACCCACGCAAGAGAATCGAGAGCCCAGAGCCCAACTCAAACGTACATGGACAGCCCATTTTCGACCAGGGAGCCAAGAGGAGACAGTGGAGAAAGGAGAGTCTCTACAAGAAACTGTGCTGGGAAGCCTGCACAGCCACATGGCACACAACGAGAGTAGACCATGATGTTACACCTGGCACACACACCACCAAGAAATGGATTAAAGCCTTGAATGGCAGACTTGAGACCTTGAACCTTGTAGGAGAAGACCTAGCCAGAGTGCGCTTTGCCATCTGTCTGAGCCGCCTATTTGGAAGAAGCATGTCTGACTGGGCAAGGGCAACAAAGGAAACAAGAAACAAACGGGATCACATCAAATGCAGACGATTCTGCCCAGTCAATGAAACCATAACTCAATGCAAAGACAGCACAACAACTGGGAGAGGATGTTTGCAAAGCACACATCGGACAAAGGGTGAAAAGCCCAAAGACACAGTCAACTCACACGGCTCCAGAAGAAAAAAGACAACAAGCCAATGAAATACTGGGCAAAAGATGGAAACAGAGATTTCTCCCAAGAAGATCTAAAGAAGGCCAACAGGTGCATGAAAACTTGTTCACCATCATTAAGTCTCAGGCCAATGCAAATCCAAACTGCAAGGACATAGCAGATCACTGTGGTCAGAATGGCTATAAGGAACCAGACAGGAAACAACAAGTGTCAGAGAGTAGGTGGAGACAGGGGAAGCCTCCTGCACTGCTGGTGGGTGTGTAAACTGGTGCAGCCACTACCCGAAGCGGTGTGGAACCGCCTCAGAAATTTAAGAATCCATGTCCCCTATGATCCAGCTGTTCCTCTGTGGCGTGTTTATCCGAAGAACTCGGAAACACTGCCGCTTAAAGACGTGTGCACCACTGAGTTCACCACAGCCTTATTCCCGCTATCCAAGACTTGGAAACAGCCCTGGTGCCCAGCAAGGGACGAATGGAGAAGGAACATGGGCTATAGTCACACAATGGCATACCATTGAGCCGGAACAACGGATGCAATCCAGCCATTTGTGACCACCAGAATGGCTGTGGGGGTTTTATGGAAAGTGAAACAAGCCCCAGGGAGAATGTCAAATACCGTAGGAACTCACTTACAAGGAGAAGAAAAGGCAAGCACTAACCAACAGGTGGCACGGGACATTTGACTGGGGGTTCCCAGAGGCAAAGCGGGGCGGTGGGTGGTGGGTGAAAGAGATGATGAGGCACAAGTGTGTGGTGAGGGCCTGTGACGGCTTACGCTGGTGAAGATGATGTAACCTACACAGAAGTCTAAATCGATGAGGATGCACATCTGAAAGCTGTAGGATGTTCGAATGCAGGGTTATGGCATTAAATTCACCTAAAATCAAAAATGCAAAAAGGGGTCCAGAATGACGGCAGAAAGCTTTGGGGGCTGAAAGAGATTAGAGAAGGTGAAGTTCCCAGGATGGAAAATCACCTCAGAATGCTTACTGATGCTACAGAAAGGTAGACCGTTCCAAATAGATGAAGAGGAATACTACCAAGAAAACATGATCCGTGCTAAACCCATGAACCAACGGAAAATGTTACCGTCCATGATGTTACTACTAATCACCTTCACGAATAATCCAAACAGGCCCACATCTACCCAACTTCAGGCAAAAGGTTGGTCCAAAAGTACAATTCAGGGCCGGCCCTGTGGTGGAGCGGGTAAGTGCCCACGTTCTGCTTGGGTGGCCCGGGCCTCACTGTTTCACATCACGGGTGCAGATCACATTAGCAGTGTTAGGCAATATAGATTTCATGGTAGGGTGCGGACATAGATCATAAATAAGTAGCACTTGTGAGGCTACGTTATCAATAAGCACCAGAAAAAGAACCATGAGAATACTACAATCTAGGAACGCATCTGGTACACTTCCCCAAAGGAAGAAGGAAGGAAAACATGTGACCTGCCAAGGTGGAATTGGCATAGTGCTGGGAGATGACACCATCATTGCGCATGAGAGGATTGTCAGGGCAACTTCAACTTGGGAGGGATTCCAGGACTTTCTCTGGGGAGGGTCCACCCACTTGGCCATCTACACATGATATAAGAGAGACAACCCAGGATAATCTTACAGGAAAGAAACCAGTGTCTAGAGAGAATGTAGCAGGCCGTTCAAAGTTCGAGGAGAAAGTTAGAAACCGACAAGAAATCCAGAAAATGGAAAACTATCCTACCTGGAAAGGGTGAGGAGTCAGACTGGTCTGAGATGGCTCTGAAACTCTGTGTGCATGGAGGTTGTCAGGACAACTTAGAATTTTGAGGTTGTTTATGACATCATGGTGAACATGTCCCCCAAGATGGCCTCACGGTTACAGTCTGAGGATTGGCCTAGGCTAGGCTATTAAATGGAGAGATACCCAGAAACAGCTTTGCCAAACAGAAAGCGGGCACAGAAACTGGAAGAGATAAAACAGACTCTGATTCAAAGGACAAGAAAGGAATCCTTGGCGAGAAGCAAGAATAGAGGGACAAGCAGTGAGAGGAGAACATTGTCATCTATTCAAGTCTATGGGGAGGCCATGCTGATTCAAGTTTGAAACTTGATTGGAAACAAGAGGCTGGGCTTGGGCCTTATCAGACCTACAGTGTCCTTCTGCCTTAAGCATAATCCAAAGTCAAGAATGATGTCTTGAGGACATTGTAGAGGAGAATCGATGCCTCCTTTCTTAGGCCCCTAGCATTCTTTGAAGATCAGTCTCACTTTCCATAGCTCTGGCGTCACCGGGGCCCACAGGGTACATGCTATTGTGTCCCAAGAGATGTCTTTGAAGCCTTGAAGGAATGGAGCCCTGTCATGCTTGGGGGTATGTCTCTTTGTTTGGAAGGGCTGTACAAGTGTGCTGAAAATCCCCCATTTCCAGGGGGCTTCGTTCCTTTGTGAAGGCTGTCCTCCCAGGCTAGAGTGCTCAGTTTGGCTCCAATGAAATTCTCTCCCTACCTCTTGCCGTAGAAGAATTATTGATTATGTGTTTTGACACCATGTGTAAGTAAGTTTGCTGAAAATTAGAACTTTACAATTCTGTTTCAAGAAAAATAAACATGCCAGGTCTGAGGATTTAAGGCAAACAAATGGCACACCCTATAGAAATAAAGGAAGCCCGTATCAAGACGGAATCTAGGGGAACGTTCAAGGATCAGGGGTCAAGTTCAAAACTTCCCAAATCCAGAAAAGAGACAGAAAAATATCATTCCTGGAGAGAGGAATTCATCAGATTTGTCTAATTTGTCTCGCAAACACTATGTCCATGAAGGGCGTTGCCAGGACCACCTCGAATTTGGAGTTTCTGATATCAGGATGTCAAACCAACACAACTGACCACGTGTTCTCAGTGCTTAGTTTGACCTAGGCTAGGATAGCAAAGATTCCAGCAAGTGCCCCGTGCAAATTCAAAGACAACAACCAAGAATCACGAAAACACTCACACCTCAGCCTACAGAACATACAGTGATTAAAGAAATACAAAATTAATCACTTGGACTGAAGGAGAACAGACTGAAAAGCATATCTAAGGGAGATTGCTGAGAAGACCATGATGAGTATACTATGGAAAAGAAAAAAGGGTCCCACAAAATGGAAGGCGAACAGAAATCACACCTGAATAATCCACAATGAAAGATGTCAATCTTTAGACAGACTCTGCTAGAGCGTTTGAAAGTCAGAGAAATTCACATGCCGAAAAACGGCAGCGAAGGTCAAACATGGGCTAACTGGGAATGGTGAGTTATGAGACTGCTCCAAGCGGGCTCTGAAACCCTGTGTCCATGAAGCTTGCCAGGACAGCAGAGACACAATTATGAAAATCCTCTGACATCACAGTGGACCCGAAAAACAACCCGGCCTCATCTACACAGTGCCAGAGTTGGGCTCAAGTAGCATATTCAAGTCCCACTGCACTCAACTGCAGGTTGCCAATGCAACATGAAAGGGGCAGGCCGGTGGTGCAGCGATGAGGTCCGCACCTTCTGGGTCTGTGGCCTGGGGTGGGCCGGGTGGAATCCTGGGGGTGAGCCTGCTCACCACTGCTTCAGTCATTCTGGAGCAGGCGTCCGAGGTAGTGTAGAGGCAGATGGGCAGGGACGTTAGACAGGGCCAGACTTCCACAGCAAATACAGGAGCATTGCCAGCAGATGTGAGCTCAGCGATGCACTTCTGCCAAAACAAAACCAAATTAAATTTTGCAAAGAATAGAAAAACTGAATCTAAAAAAAAAAAAAAAAACAGCTTGCCAGTGAGAAGAATAAGATCTCTATGAAGAACCTTAGCAAAACAGGTGAAAGCTATGGCAATCGGAAATTAGCAAACGTTTGGGGAAAGAAATTCAAGAAGACACAAGGTTAAAGAAGGATATTCCGGGATCTAGGCATGGAAGAAATAACACACTTGAAACGTCCATACCGGAGAAAGGAATCTCTGGATTCCATGCAATCCCAAAGTTGCAGCAATATGTGCCACAGAGATAGAAGAGAGAATCGTAAAGTTTCTAGGAGGCAACAAGAGACCCTGAATTGGCAAAGGAATCCTCGGGAAAACGAACAAAGCAGGACGTATCACACTTTCTGATTTCAACATATAGGACGAAGCACTAGGAACCAAAACAGCACAGTCTGGGCCCAAAAACTGGCACACAGACCCACGCAAGAGAATCGAGAGCCCAGAGCCCAACTCAAACGTACATGGACAGCCCATTTTCGACCAGGGAGCCAAGAGGAGACAGTGGAGAAAGGAGAGTCTCTACAAGAAACTGTGCTGGGAAGCCTGCACAGCCACATGGCACACAACGAGAGTAGACCATGATGTTACACCTGGCACACACACCACCAAGAAATGGATTAAAGCCTTGAATGGCAGACTTGAGACCTTGAACCTTGTAGGAGAAGACCTAGCCAGAGTGCGCTTTGCCATCTGTCTGAGCCGCCTATTTGGAAGAAGCATGTCTGACTGGGCAAGGGCAACAAAGGAAACAAGAAACAAACGGGATCACATCAAATGCAGACGATTCTGCCCAGTCAATGAAACCATAACTCAATGCAAAGACAGCACAACAACTGGGAGAGGATGTTTGCAAAGCACACATCGGACAAAGGGTGAAAAGCCCAAAGACACAGTCAACTCACACGGCTCCAGAAGAAAAAAGACAACAAGCCAATGAAATACTGGGCAAAAGATGGAAACAGAGATTTCTCCCAAGAAGATCTAAAGAAGGCCAACAGGTGCATGAAAACTTGTTCACCATCATTAAGTCTCAGGCCAATGCAAATCCAAACTGCAAGGACATAGCAGATCACTGTGGTCAGAATGGCTATAAGGAACCAGACAGGAAACAACAAGTGTCAGAGAGTAGGTGGAGACAGGGGAAGCCTCCTGCACTGCTGGTGGGTGTGTAAACTGGTGCAGCCACTACCCCAAGCGGTGTGGAACCGCCTCAGAAATTTAAGAATCCATGTCCCCTATGATCCAGCTGTTCCTCTGTGGCGTGTTTATCCGAAGAACTCGGAAACACTGCCGCTTAAAGACGTGTGCACCACTGAGTTCACCACAGCCTTATTCCCGCTATCCAAGACTTGGAAACAGCCCTGGTGCCCAGCAAGGGACGAATGGAGAAGGAACATGGGCTATAGTCACACAATGGCATACCATTGAGCCGGAACAACGGATGCAATCCAGCCATTTGTGACCACCAGAATGGCTGTGGGGGTTTTATGGAAAGTGAAACAAGCCCCAGGGAGAATGTCAAATACCGTAGGAACTCACTTACAAGGAGAAGAAAAGGCAAGCACTAACCAACAGGTGGCACGGGACATTTGACTGGGGGTTCCCAGAGGCAAAGCGGGGCGGTGGGTGGTGGGTGAAAGAGATGATGAGGCACAAGTGTGTGGTGAGGGCCTGTGACGGCTTACGCTGGTGAAGATGATGTAACCTACACAGAAGTCTAAATCGATGAGGATGCACATCTGAAAGCTGTAGGATGTTCGAATGCAGGGTTATGGCATTAAATTCACCTAAAATCAAAAATGCAAAAAGGGGTCCAGAATGACGGCAGAAAGCTTTGGGGGCTGAAAGAGATTAGAGAAGGTGAAGTTCCCAGGATGGAAAATCACCTCAGAATGCTTACTGATGCTACAGAAAGGTAGACCGTTCCAAATAGATGAAGAGGAATACTACCAAGAAAACATGATCCGTGCTAAACCCATGAACCAACGGAAAATGTTACCGTCCATGATGTTACTACTAATCACCTTCACGAATAATCCAAACAGGCCCACATCTACCCAACTTCAGGCAAAAGGTTGGTCCAAAAGTACAATTCAGGGCCGGCCCTGTGGTGGAGCGGGTAAGTGCCCACGTTCTGCTTGGGTGGCCCGGGCCTCACTGTTTCACATCACGGGTGCAGATCACATTAGCAGTGTTAGGCAATATAGATTTCATGGTAGGGTGCGGACATAGATCATAAATAAGTAGCACTTGTGAGGCTACGTTATCAATAAGCACCAGAAAAAGAACCATGAGAATACTACAATCTAGGAACGCATCTGGTACACTTCCCCAAAGGAAGAAGGAAGGAAAACATGTGACCTGCCAAGGTGGAATTGGCATAGTGCTGGGAGATGACACCATCATTGCGCATGAGAGGATTGTCAGGGCAACTTCAACTTGGGAGGGATTCCAGGACTTTCTCTGGGGAGGGTCCACCCACTTGGCCATCTACACATGATATAAGAGAGACAACCCAGGATAATCTTACAGGAAAGAAACCAGTGTCTAGAGAGAATGTAGCAGGCCGTTCAAAGTTCGAGGAGAAAGTTAGAAACCGACAAGAAATCCAGAAAATGGAAAACTATCCTACCTGGAAAGGGTGAGGAGTCAGACTGGTCTGAGATGGCTCTGAAACTCTGTGTGCATGGAGGTTGTCAGGACAACTTAGAATTTTGAGGTTGTTTATGACATCATGGTGAACATGTCCCCCAAGATGGCCTCACGGTTACAGTCTGAGGATTGGCCTAGGCTAGGCTATTAAATGGAGAGATACCCAGAAACAGCTTTGCCAAACAGAAAGCGGGCACAGAAACTGGAAGAGATAAAACAGACTCTGATTCAAAGGACAAGAAAGGAATCCTTGGCGAGAAGCAAGAATAGAGGGACAAGCAGTGAGAGGAGAACATTGTCATCTATTCAAGCCTATGGGGAGGCCATGCTGATTCAAGTTTGAAACTTGATTGGAAACAAGAGGCTGGGCTTGGGCCTTATCAGACCTACAGTGTCCTTCTGCCTTAAGCATAATCCAAAGTCAAGAATGATGTCTTGAGGACATTGTAGAGGAGAATCGATGCCTCCTTTCTTAGGCCCCTAGCATTCTTTGAAGATCAGTCTCACTTTCCATAGCTCTGGCGTCACCGGGGCCCACAGGGTACATGCTATTGTGTCCCAAGAGATGTCTTTGAAGCCTTGAAGGAATGGAGCCCTGTCATGCTTGGGGGTATGTCTCTTTGTTTGGAAGGGCTGTACAAGTGTGCTGAAAATCCCCCATTTCCAGGGGGCTTCGTTCCTTTGTGAAGGCTGTCCTCCCAGGCTAGAGTGCTCAGTTTGGCTCCAATGAAATTCTCTCCCTACCTCTTGCCGTAGAAGAATTATTGATTATGTGTTTTGACACCATGTGTAAGTAAGTTTGCTGAAAATTAGAACTTTACAATTCTGTTTCAAGAAAAATAAACATGCCAGGTCTGAGGATTTAAGGCAAACAAATGGCACACCCTATAGAAATAAAGGAAGCCCGTATCAAGACGGAATCTAGGGGAACGTTCAAGGATCAGGGGTCAAGTTCAAAACTTCCCAAATCCAGAAAAGAGACAGAAAAATATCATTCCTGGAGAGAGGAATTCATCAGATTTGTCTAATTTGTCTCGCAAACACTATGTCCATGAAGGGCGTTGCCAGGACCACCTCGAATTTGGAGTTTCTGATATCAGGATGTCAAACCAACACAACTGACCACGTGTTCTCAGTGCTTAGTTTGACCTAGGCTAGGATAGCAAAGATTCCAGCAAGTGCCCCGTGCAAATTCAAAGACAACAACCAAGAATCACGAAAACACTCACACCTCAGCCTACAGAACATACAGTGATTAAAGAAATACAAAATTAATCACTTGGACTGAAGGAGAACAGACTGAAAAGCATATCTAAGGGAGATTGCTGAGAAGACCATGATGAGTATACTATGGAAAAGAAAAAAGGGTCCCACAAAATGGAAGGCGAACAGAAATCACACCTGAATAATCCACAATGAAAGATGTCAATCTTTAGACAGACTCTGCTAGAGCGTTTGAAAGTCAGAGAAATTCACATGCCGAAAAACGGCAGCGAAGGTCAAACATGGGCTAACTGGGAATGGTGAGTTATGAGACTGCTCCAAGCGGGCTCTGAAACCCTGTGTCCATGAAGCTTGCCAGGACAGCAGAGACACAATTATGAAAATCCTCTGACATCACAGTGGACCCGAAAAACAACCCGGCCTCATCTACACAGTGCCAGAGTTGGGCTCAAGTAGCATATTCAAGTCCCACTGCACTCAACTGCAGGTTGCCAATGCAACATGAAAGGGGCAGGCCGGTGGTGCAGCGATGAGGTCCGCACCTTCTGGGTCTGTGGCCTGGGGTGGGCCGGGTGGAATCCTGGGGGTGAGCCTGCTCACCACTGCTTCAGTCATTCTGGAGCAGGCGTCCGAGGTAGTGTAGAGGCAGATGGGCAGGGACGTTAGACAGGGCCAGACTTCCACAGCAAATACAGGAGCATTGCCAGCAGATGTGAGCTCAGCGATGCACTTCTGCCAAAACAAAACCAAATTAAATTTTGCAAAGAATAGAAAAACTGAATCTAAAAAAAAAAAAAAAACAGCTTGCCAGTGAGAAGAATAAGATCTCTATGAAGAACCTTAGCAAAACAGGTGAAAGCTATGGCAATCGGAAATTAGCAAACGTTTGGGGAAAGAAATTCAAGAAGACACAAGGTTAAAGAAGGATATTCCGGGATCTAGGCATGGAAGAAATAACACACTTGAAACGTCCATACCGGAGAAAGGAATCTCTGGATTCCATGCAATCCCAAAGTTGCAGCAATATGTGCCACAGAGATAGAAGAGAGAATCGTAAAGTTTCTAGGAGGCAACAAGAGACCCTGAATTGGCAAAGGAATCCTCGGGAAAACGAACAAAGCAGGACGTATCACACTTTCTGATTTCAACATATAGGACGAAGCACTAGGAACCAAAACAGCACAGTCTGGGCCCAAAAACTGGCACACAGACCCACGCAAGAGAATCGAGAGCCCAGAGCCCAACTCAAACGTACATGGACAGCCCATTTTCGACCAGGGAGCCAAGAGGAGACAGTGGAGAAAGGAGAGTCTCTACAAGAAACTGTGCTGGGAAGCCTGCACAGCCACATGGCACACAACGAGAGTAGACCATGATGTTACACCTGGCACACACACCACCAAGAAATGGATTAAAGCCTTGAATGGCAGACTTGAGACCTTGAACCTTGTAGGAGAAGACCTAGCCAGAGTGCGCTTTGCCATCTGTCTGAGCCGCCTATTTGGAAGAAGCATGTCTGACTGGGCAAGGGCAACAAAGGAAACAAGAAACAAACGGGATCACATCAAATGCAGACGATTCTGCCCAGTCAATGAAACCATAACTCAATGCAAAGACAGCACAACAACTGGGAGAGGATGTTTGCAAAGCACACATCGGACAAAGGGTGAAAAGCCCAAAGACACAGTCAACTCACACGGCTCCAGAAGAAAAAAGACAACAAGCCAATGAAATACTGGGCAAAAGATGGAAACAGAGATTTCTCCCAAGAAGATCTAAAGAAGGCCAACAGGTGCATGAAAACTTGTTCACCATCATTAAGTCTCAGGCCAATGCAAATCCAAACTGCAAGGACATAGCAGATCACTGTGGTCAGAATGGCTATAAGGAACCAGACAGGAAACAACAAGTGTCAGAGAGTAGGTGGAGACAGGGGAAGCCTCCTGCACTGCTGGTGGGTGTGTAAACTGGTGCAGCCACTACCCCAAGCGGTGTGGAACCGCCTCAGAAATTTAAGAATCCATGTCCCCTATGATCCAGCTGTTCCTCTGTGGCGTGTTTATCCGAAGAACTCGGAAACACTGCCGCTTAAAGACGTGTGCACCACTGAGTTCACCACAGCCTTATTCCCGCTATCCAAGACTTGGAAACAGCCCTGGTGCCCAGCAAGGGACGAATGGAGAAGGAACATGGGCTATAGTCACACAATGGCATACCATTGAGCCGGAACAACGGATGCAATCCAGCCATTTGTGACCACCAGAATGGCTGTGGGGGTTTTATGGAAAGTGAAACAAGCCCCAGGGAGAATGTCAAATACCGTAGGAACTCACTTACAAGGAGAAGAAAAGGCAAGCACTAACCAACAGGTGGCACGGGACATTTGACTGGGGGTTCCCAGAGGCAAAGCGGGGCGGTGGGTGGTGGGTGAAAGAGATGATGAGGCACAAGTGTGTGATGAGGGCCTGTGACGGCTTACGCTGGTGAAGATGATGTAACCTACACAGAAGTCTAAATCGATGAGGATGCACATCTGAAAGCTGTAGGATGTTCGAATGCAGGGTTATGGCATTAAATTCACCTAAAATCAAAAATGCAAAAAGGGGTCCAGAATGACGGCAGAAAGCTTTGGGGGCTGAAAGAGATTAGAGAAGGTGAAGTTCCCAGGATGGAAAATCACCTCAGAATGCTTACTGATGCTACAGAAAGGTAGACCGTTCCAAATAGATGAAGAGGAATACTACCAAGAAAACATGATCCGTGCTAAACCCATGAACCAACGGAAAATGTTACCGTCCATGATGTTACTACTAATCACCTTCACGAATAATCCAAACAGGCCCACATCTACCCAACTTCAGGCAAAAGGTTGGTCCAAAAGTACAATTCAGGGCCGGCCCTGTGGTGGAGCGGGTAAGTGCCCACGTTCTGCTTGGGTGGCCCGGGCCTCACTGTTTCACATCACGGGTGCAGATCACATTAGCAGTGTTAGGCAATATAGATTTCATGGTAGGGTGCGGACATAGATCATAAATAAGTAGCACTTGTGAGGCTACGTTATCAATAAGCACCAGAAAAAGAGCCATGAGAATACTACAATCTAGGAACGCATCTGGTACACTTCCCCAAAGGAAGAAGGAAGGAAAACATGTGACCTGCCAAGGTGGAATTGGCATAGTGCTGGGAGATGACACCATCATTGCGCATGAGAGGATTGTCAGGGCAACTTCAACTTGGGAGGGATTCCAGGACTTTCTCTGGGGAGGGTCCACCCACTTGGCCATCTACACATGATATAAGAGAGACAACCCAGGATAATCTTACAGGAAAGAAACCAGTGTCTAGAGAGAATGTAGCAGGCCGTTCAAAGTTCGAGGAGAAAGTTAGAAACCGACAAGAAATCCAGAAAAGGGAAAACTATCCTACCTGGAAAGGGTGAGGAGTCAGACTGGTCTGAGATGGCTCTGAAACTCTGTGTGCATGGAGGTTGTCAGGACAACTTAGAATTTTGAGGTTGTTTATGACATCATGGTGAACATGTCCCCCAAGATGGCCTCACGGTTACAGTCTGAGGATTGGCCTAGGCTAGGCTATTAAATGGAGAGATACCCAGAAACAGCTTTGCCAAACAGAAAGCGGGCACAGAAACTGGAAGAGATAAAACAGACTCTGATTCAAAGGACAAGAAAGGAATCCTTGGCGAGAAGCAAGAATAGAGGGACAAGCAGTGAGAGGAGAACATTGTCATCTATTCAAGTCTATGGGGAGGCCATGCTGATTCAAGTTTGAAACTTGATTGGAAACAAGAGGCTGGGCTTGGGCCTTATCAGACCTACAGTGTCCTTCTGCCTTAAGCATAATCCAAAGTCAAGAATGATGTCTTGAGGACATTGTAGAGGAGAATCGATGCCTCCTTTCTTAGGCCCCTAGCATTCTTTGAAGATCAGTCTCACTTTCCATAGCTCTGGCGTCACCGGGGCCCACAGGGTACATGCTATTGTGTCCCAAGAGATGTCTTTGAAGCCTTGAAGGAATGGAGCCCTGTCATGCTTGGGGGTATGTCTCTTTGTTTGGAAGGGCTGTACAAGTGTGCTGAAAATCCCCCATTTCCAGGGGGCTTCGTTCCTTTGTGAAGGCTGTCCTCCCAGGCTAGAGTGCTCAGTTTGGCTCCAATGAAATTCTCTCCCTACCTCTTGCCGTAGAAGAATTATTGATTATGTGTTTTGACACCATGTGTAAGTAAGTTTGCTGAAAATTAGAACTTTACAATTCTGTTTCAAGAAAAATAAACATGCCAGGTCTGAGGATTTAAGGCAAACAAATGGCACACCCTATAGAAATAAAGGAAGCCCGTATCAAGACGGAATCTAGGGGAACGTTCAAGGATCAGGGGTCAAGTTCAAAACTTCCCAAATCCAGAAAAGAGACAGAAAAATATCATTCCTGGAGAGAGGAATTCATCAGATTTGTCTAATTTGTCTCGCAAACACTATGTCCATGAAGGGCGTTGCCAGGACCACCTCGAATTTGGAGTTTCTGATATCAGGATGTCAAACCAACACAACTGACCACGTGTTCTCAGTGCTTAGTTTGACCTAGGCTAGGATAGCAAAGATTCCAGCAAGTGCCCCGTGCAAATTCAAAGACAACAACCAAGAATCACGAAAACACTCACACCTCAGCCTACAGAACATACAGTGATTAAAGAAATACAAAATTAATCACTTGGACTGAAGGAGAACAGACTGAAAAGCATATCTAAGGGAGATTGCTGAGAAGACCATGATGAGTATACTATGGAAAAGAAAAAAGGGTCCCACAAAATGGAAGGCGAACAGAAATCACACCTGAATAATCCACAATGAAAGATGTCAATCTTTAGACAGACTCTGCTAGAGCGTTTGAAAGTCAGAGAAATTCACATGCCGAAAAACGGCAGCGAAGGTCAAACATGGGCTAACTGGGAATGGTGAGTTATGAGACTGCTCCAAGCGGGCTCTGAAACCCTGTGTCCATGAAGCTTGCCAGGACAGCAGAGACACAATTATGAAAATCCTCTGACATCACAGTGGACCCGAAAAACAACCCGGCCTCATCTACACAGTGCCAGAGTTGGGCTCAAGTAGCATATTCAAGTCCCACTGCACTCAACTGCAGGTTGCCAATGCAACATGAAAGGGGCAGGCCGGTGGTGCAGCGATGAGGTCCGCACCTTCTGGGTCTGTGGCCTGGGGTGGGCCGGGTGGAATCCTGGGGGTGAGCCTGCTCACCACTGCTTCAGTCATTCTGGAGCAGGCGTCCGAGGTAGTGTAGAGGCAGATGGGCAGGGACGTTAGACAGGGCCAGACTTCCACAGCAAATACAGGAGCATTGCCAGCAGATGTGAGCTCAGCGATGCACTTCTGCCAAAACAAAACCAAATTAAATTTTGCAAAGAATAGAAAAACTGAATCTAAAAAAAAAAAAAAAACAGCTTGCCAGTGAGAAGAATAAGATCTCTATGAAGAACCTTAGCAAAACAGGTGAAAGCTATGGCAATCGGAAATTAGCAAACGTTTGGGGAAAGAAATTCAAGAAGACACAAGGTTAAAGAAGGATATTCCGGGATCTAGGCATGGAAGAAATAACACACTTGAAACGTCCATACCGGAGAAAGGAATCTCTGGATTCCATGCAATCCCAAAGTTGCAGCAATATGTGCCACAGAGATAGAAGAGAGAATCGTAAAGTTTCTAGGAGGCAACAAGAGACCCTGAATTGGCAAAGGAATCCTCGGGAAAACGAACAAAGCAGGACGTATCACACTTTCTGATTTCAACATATAGGACGAAGCACTAGGAACCAAAACAGCACAGTCTGGGCCCAAAAACTGGCACACAGACCCACGCAAGAGAATCGAGAGCCCAGAGCCCAACTCAAACGTACATGGACAGCCCATTTTCGACCAGGGAGCCAAGAGGAGACAGTGGAGAAAGGAGAGTCTCTACAAGAAACTGTGCTGGGAAGCCTGCACAGCCACATGGCACACAACGAGAGTAGACCATGATGTTACACCTGGCACACACACCACCAAGAAATGGATTAAAGCCTTGAATGGCAGACTTGAGACCTTGAACCTTGTAGGAGAAGACCTAGCCAGAGTGCGCTTTGCCATCTGTCTGAGCCGCCTATTTGGAAGAAGCATGTCTGACTGGGCAAGGGCAACAAAGGAAACAAGAAACAAACGGGATCACATCAAATGCAGACGATTCTGCCCAGTCAATGAAACCATAACTCAATGCAAAGACAGCACAACAACTGGGAGAGGATGTTTGCAAAGCACACATCGGACAAAGGGTGAAAAGCCCAAAGACACAGTCAACTCACACGGCTCCAGAAGAAAAAAGACAACAAGCCAATGAAATACTGGGCAAAAGATGGAAACAGAGATTTCTCCCAAGAAGATCTAAAGAAGGCCAACAGGTGCATGAAAACTTGTTCACCATCATTAAGTCTCAGGCCAATGCAAATCCAAACTGCAAGGACATAGCAGATCACTGTGGTCAGAATGGCTATAAGGAACCAGACAGGAAACAACAAGTGTCAGAGAGTAGGTGGAGACAGGGGAAGCCTCCTGCACTGCTGGTGGGTGTGTAAACTGGTGCAGCCACTACCCCAAGCGGTGTGGAACCGCCTCAGAAATTTAAGAATCCATGTCCCCTATGATCCAGTTGTTCCTCTGTGGCGTGTTTATCCGAAGAACTCGGAAACACTGCCGCTTAAAGACGTGTGCACCACTGAGTTCACCACAGCCTTATTCCCGCTATCCAAGACTTGGAAACAGCCCTGGTGCCCAGCAAGGGACGAATGGAGAAGGAACATGGGCTATAGTCACACAATGGCATACCATTGAGCCGGAACAACGGATGCAATCCAGCCATTTGTGACCACCAGAATGGCTGTGGGGGTTTTATGGAAAGTGAAACAAGCCCCAGGGAGAATGTCAAATACCGTAGGAACTCACTTACAAGGAGAAGAAAAGGCAAGCACTAACCAACAGGTGGCACGGGACATTTGACTGGGGGTTCCCAGAGGCAAAGCGGGGCGGTGGGTGGTGGGTGAAAGAGATGATGAGGCACAAGTGTGTGGTGAGGGCCTGTGACGGCTTACGCTGGTGAAGATGATGTAACCTACACAGAAGTCTAAATCGATGAGGATGCACATCTGAAAGCTGTAGGATGTTCGAATGCAGGGTTATGGCATTAAATTCACCTAAAATCAAAAATGCAAAAAGGGGTCCAGAATGACGGCAGAAAGCTTTGGGGGCTGAAAGAGATTAGAGAAGGTGAAGTTCCCAGGATGGAAAATCACCTCAGAATGCTTACTGATGCTACAGAAAGGTAGACCGTTCCAAATAGATGAAGAGGAATACTACCAAGAAAACATGATCCGTGCTAAACCCATGAACCAACGGAAAATGTTACCGTCCATGATGTTACTACTAATCACCTTCACGAATAATCCAAACAGGCCCACATCTACCCAACTTCAGGCAAAAGGTTGGTCCAAAAGTACAATTCAGGGCCGGCCCTGTGGTGGAGCGGGTAAGTGCCCACGTTCTGCTTGGGTGGCCCGGGCCTCACTGTTTCACATCACGGGTGCAGATCACATTAGCAGTGTTAGGCAATATAGATTTCATGGTAGGGTGCGGACATAGATCATAAATAAGTAGCACTTGTGAGGCTACGTTATCAATAAGCACCAGAAAAAGAACCATGAGAATACTACAATCTAGGAACGCATCTGGTACACTTCCCCAAAGGAAGAAGGAAGGAAAACATGTGACCTGCCAAGGTGGAATTGGCATAGTGCTGGGAGATGACACCATCATTGCGCATGAGAGGATTGTCAGGGCAACTTCAACTTGGGAGGGATTCCAGGACTTTCTCTGGGGAGGGTCCACCCACTTGGCCATCTACACATGATATAAGAGAGACAACCCAGGATAATCTTACAGGAAAGAAACCAGTGTCTAGAGAGAATGTAGCAGGCCGTTCAAAGTTCGAGGAGAAAGTTAGAAACCGACAAGAAATCCAGAAAATGGAAAACTATCCTACCTGGAAAGGGTGAGGAGTCAGACTGGTCTGAGATGGCTCTGAAACTCTGTGTGCATGGAGGTTGTCAGGACAACTTAGAATTTTGAGGTTGTTTATGACATCATGGTGAACATGTCCCCCAAGATGGCCTCACGGTTACAGTCTGAGGATTGGCCTAGGCTAGGCTATTAAATGGAGAGATACCCAGAAACAGCTTTGCCAAACAGAAAGCGGGCACAGAAACTGGAAGAGATAAAACAGACTCTGATTCAAAGGACAAGAAAGGAATCCTTGGCGAGAAGCAAGAATAGAGGGACAAGCAGTGAGAGGAGAACATTGTCATCTATTCAAGCCTATGGGGAGGCCATGCTGATTCAAGTTTGAAACTTGATTGGAAACAAGAGGCTGGGCTTGGGCCTTATCAGACCTACAGTGTCCTTCTGCCTTAAGCATAATCCAAAGTCAAGAATGATGTCTTGAGGACATTGTAGAGGAGAATCGATGCCTCCTTTCTTAGGCCCCTAGCATTCTTTGAAGATCAGTCTCACTTTCCATAGCTCTGGCGTCACCGGGGCCCACAGGGTACATGCTATTGTGTCCCAAGAGATGTCTTTGAAGCCTTGAAGGAATGGAGCCCTGTCATGCTTGGGGGTATGTCTCTTTGTTTGGAAGGGCTGTACAAGTGTGCTGAAAATCCCCCATTTCCAGGGGGCTTCGTTCCTTTGTGAAGGCTGTCCTCCCAGGCTAGAGTGCTCAGTTTGGCTCCAATGAAATTCTCTCCCTACCTCTTGCCGTAGAAGAATTATTGATTATGTGTTTTGACACCATGTGTAAGTAAGTTTGCTGAAAATTAGAACTTTACAATTCTGTTTCAAGAAAAATAAACATGCCAGGTCTGAGGATTTAAGGCAAACAAATGGCACACCCTATAGAAATAAAGGAAGCCCGTATCAAGACGGAATCTAGGGGAACGTTCAAGGATCAGGGGTCAAGTTCAAAACTTCCCAAATCCAGAAAAGAGACAGAAAAATATCATTCCTGGAGAGAGGAATTCATCAGATTTGTCTAATTTGTCTCGCAAACACTATGTCCATGAAGGGCGTTGCCAGGACCACCTCGAATTTGGAGTTTCTGATATCAGGATGTCAAACCAACACAACTGACCACGTGTTCTCAGTGCTTAGTTTGACCTAGGCTAGGATAGCAAAGATTCCAGCAAGTGCCCCGTGCAAATTCAAAGACAACAACCAAGAATCACGAAAACACTCACACCTCAGCCTACAGAACATACAGTGATTAAAGAAATACAAAATTAATCACTTGGACTGAAGGAGAACAGACTGAAAAGCATATCTAAGGGAGATTGCTGAGAAGACCATGATGAGTATACTATGGAAAAGAAAAAAGGGTCCCACAAAATGGAAGGCGAACAGAAATCACACCTGAATAATCCACAATGAAAGATGTCAATCTTTAGACAGACTCTGCTAGAGCGTTTGAAAGCCAGAGAAATTCACATGCCGAAAAACGGCAGCGAAGGTCAAACATGGGCTAACTGGGAATGGTGAGTTATGAGACTGCTCCAAGCGGGCTCTGAAACCCTGTGTCCATGAAGCTTGCCAGGACAGCAGAGACACAATTATGAAAATCCTCTGACATCACAGTGGACCCGAAAAACAACCCGGCCTCATCTACACAGTGCCAGAGTTGGGCTCAAGTAGCATATTCAAGTCCCACTGCACTCAACTGCAGGTTGCCAATGCAACATGAAAGGGGCAGGCCGGTGGTGCAGCGATGAGGTCCGCACCTTCTGGGTCTGTGGCCTGGGGTGGGCCGGGTGGAATCCTGGGGGTGAGCCTGCTCACCACTGCTTCAGTCATTCTGGAGCAGGCGTCCGAGGTAGTGTAGAGGCAGATGGGCAGGGACGTTAGACAGGGCCAGACTTCCACAGCAAATACAGGAGCATTGCCAGCAGATGTGAGCTCAGCGATGCACTTCTGCCAAAACAAAACCAAATTAAATTTTGCAAAGAATAGAAAAACTGAATCTAAAAAAAAAAAAAAAACAGCTTGCCAGTGAGAAGAATAAGATCTCTATGAAGAACCTTAGCAAAACAGGTGAAAGCTATGGCAATCGGAAATTAGCAAACGTTTGGGGAAAGAAATTCAAGAAGACACAAGGTTAAAGAAGGATATTCCGGGATCTAGGCATGGAAGAAATAACACACTTGAAACGTCCATACCGGAGAAAGGAATCTCTGGATTCCATGCAATCCCAAAGTTGCAGCAATATGTGCCACAGAGATAGAAGAGAGAATCGTAAAGTTTCTAGGAGGCAACAAGAGACCCTGAATTGGCAAAGGAATCCTCGGGAAAACGAACAAAGCAGGACGTATCACACTTTCTGATTTCAACATATAGGACGAAGCACTAGGAACCAAAACAGCACAGTCTGGGCCCAAAAACTGGCACACAGACCCACGCAAGAGAATCGAGAGCCCAGAGCCCAACTCAAACGTACATGGACAGCCCATTTTCGACCAGGGAGCCAAGAGGAGACAGTGGAGAAAGGAGAGTCTCTACAAGAAACTGTGCTGGGAAGCCTGCACAGCCACATGGCACACAACGAGAGTAGACCATGATGTTACACCTGGCACACACACCACCAAGAAATGGATTAAAGCCTTGAATGGCAGACTTGAGACCTTGAACCTTGTAGGAGAAGACCTAGCCAGAGTGCGCTTTGCCATCTGTCTGAGCCGCCTATTTGGAAGAAGCATGTCTGACTGGGCAAGGGCAACAAAGGAAACAAGAAACAAACGGGATCACATCAAATGCAGACGATTCTGCCCAGTCAATGAAACCATAACTCAATGCAAAGACAGCACAACAACTGGGAGAGGATGTTTGCAAAGCACACATCGGACAAAGGGTGAAAAGCCCAAAGACACAGTCAACTCACACGGCTCCAGAAGAAAAAAGACAACAAGCCAATGAAATACTGGGCAAAAGATGGAAACAGAGATTTCTCCCAAGAAGATCTAAAGAAGGCCAACAGGTGCATGAAAACTTGTTCACCATCATTAAGTCTCAGGCCAATGCAAATCCAAACTGCAAGGACATAGCAGATCACTGTGGTCAGAATGGCTATAAGGAACCAGACAGGAAACAACAAGTGTCAGAGAGTAGGTGGAGACAGGGGAAGCCTCCTGCACTGCTGGTGGGTGTGTAAACTGGTGCAGCCACTACCCCAAGCGGTGTGGAACCGCCTCAGAAATTTAAGAATCCATGTCCCCTATGATCCAGCTGTTCCTCTGTGGCGTGTTTATCCGAAGAACTCGGAAACACTGCCGCTTAAAGACGTGTGCACCACTGAGTTCACCACAGCCTTATTCCCGCTATCCAAGACTTGGAAACAGCCCTGGTGCCCAGCAAGGGACGAATGGAGAAGGAACATGGGCTATAGTCACACAATGGCATACCATTGAGCCGGAACAACGGATGCAATCCAGCCATTTGTGACCACCAGAATGGCTGTGGGGGTTTTATGGAAAGTGAAACAAGCCCCAGGGAGAATGTCAAATACCGTAGGAACTCACTTACAAGGAGAAGAAAAGGCAAGCACTAACCAACAGGTGGCACGGGACATTTGACTGGGGGTTCCCAGAGGCAAAGCGGGGCGGTGGGTGGTGGGTGAAAGAGATGATGAGGCACAAGTGTGTGGTGAGGGCCTGTGACGGCTTACGCTGGTGAAGATGATGTAACCTACACAGAAGTCTAAATCGATGAGGATGCACATCTGAAAGCTGTAGGATGTTCGAATGCAGGGTTATGGCATTAAACTCACCTAAAATCAAAAATGCAAAAAGGGGTCCAGAATGACGGCAGAAAGCTTTGGGGGCTGAAAGAGATTAGAGAAGGTGAAGTTCCCAGGATGGAAAATCACCTCAGAATGCTTACTGATGCTACAGAAAGGTAGACCGTTCCAAATAGATGAAGAGGAATACTACCAAGAAAACATGATCCGTGCTAAACCCATGAACCAACGGAAAATGTTACCGTCCATGATGTTACTACTAATCACCTTCACGAATAATCCAAACAGGCCCACATCTACCCAACTTCAGGCAAAAGGTTGGTCCAAAAGTACAATTCAGGGCCGGCCCTGTGGTGGAGCGGGTAAGTGCCCACGTTCTGCCTGGGTGGCCCGGGCCTCACTGTTTCACATCACGGGTGCAGATCACATTAGCAGTGTTAGGCAATATAGATTTCATGGTAGGGTGCGGACATAGATCATAAATAAGTAGCACTTGTGAGGCTACGTTATCAATAAGCACCAGAAAAAGAACCATGAGAATACTACAATCTAGGAACGCATCTGGTACACTTCCCCAAAGGAAGAAGGAAGGAAAACATGTGACCTGCCAAGGTGGAATTGGCATAGTGCTGGGAGATGACACCATCATTGCGCATGAGAGGATTGTCAGGGCAACTTCAACTTGGGAGGGATTCCAGGACTTTCTCTGGGGAGGGTCCACCCACTTGGCCATCTACACATGATATAAGAGAGACAACCCAGGATAATCTTACAGGAAAGAAACCAGTGTCTAGAGAGAATGTAGCAGGCCGTTCAAAGTTCGAGGAGAAAGTTAGAAACCGACAAGAAATCCAGAAAATGGAAAACTATCCTACCTGGAAAGGGTGAGGAGTCAGACTGGTCTGAGATGGCTCTGAAACTCTGTGTGCATGGAGGTTGTCAGGACAACTTAGAATTTTGAGGTTGTTTATGACATCATGGTGAACATGTCCCCCAAGATGGCCTCACGGTTACAGTCTGAGGATTGGCCTAGGCTAGGCTATTAAATGGAGAGATACCCAGAAACAGCTTTGCCAAACAGAAAGCGGGCACAGAAACTGGAAGAGATAAAACAGACTCTGATTCAAAGGACAAGAAAGGAATCCTTGGCGAGAAGCAAGAATAGAGGGACAAGCAGTGAGAGGAGAACATTGTCATCTATTCAAGCCTATGGGGAGGCCATGCTGATTCAAGTTTGAAACTTGATTGGAAACAAGAGGCTGGGCTTGGGCCTTATCAGACCTACAGTGTCCTTCTGCCTTAAGCATAATCCAAAGTCAAGAATGATGTCTTGAGGACATTGTAGAGGAGAATCGATGCCTCCTTTCTTAGGCCCCTAGCATTCTTTGAAGATCAGTCTCACTTTCCATAGCTCTGGCGTCACCGGGGCCCACAGGGTACATGCTATTGTGTCCCAAGAGATGTCTTTGAAGCCTTGAAGGAATGGAGCCCTGTCATGCTTGGGGGTATGTCTCTTTGTTTGGAAGGGCTGTACAAGTGTGCTGAAAATCCCCCATTTCCAGGGGGCTTCGTTCCTTTGTGAAGGCTGTCCTCCCAGGCTAGAGTGCTCAGTTTGGCTCCAATGAAATTCTCTCCCTACCTCTTGCCGTAGAAGAATTATTGATTATGTGTTTTGACACCATGTGTAAGTAAGTTTGCTGAAAATTAGAACTTTACAATTCTGTTTCAAGAAAAATAAACATGCCAGGTCTGAGGATTTAAGGCAAACAAATGGCACACCCTATAGAAATAAAGGAAGCCCGTATCAAGACGGAATCTAGGGGAACGTTCAAGGATCAGGGGTCAAGTTCAAAACTTCCCAAATCCAGAAAAGAGACAGAAAAATATCATTCCTGGAGAGAGGAATTCATCAGATTTGTCTAATTTGTCTCGCAAACACTATGTCCATGAAGGGCGTTGCCAGGACCACCTCGAATTTGGAGTTTCTGATATCAGGATGTCAAACCAACACAACTGACCACGTGTTCTCAGTGCTTAGTTTGACCTAGGCTAGGATAGCAAAGATTCCAGCAAGTGCCCCGTGCAAATTCAAAGACAACAACCAAGAATCACGAAAACACTCACACCTCAGCCTACAGAACATACAGTGATTAAAGAAATACAAAATTAATCACTTGGACTGAAGGAGAACAGACTGAAAAGCATATCTAAGGGAGATTGCTGAGAAGACCATGATGAGTATACTATGGAAAAGAAAAAAGGGTCCCACAAAATGGAAGGCGAACAGAAATCACACCTGAATAATCCACAATGAAAGATGTCAATCTTTAGACAGACTCTGCTAGAGCGTTTGAAAGTCAGAGAAATTCACATGCCGAAAAACGGCAGCGAAGGTCAAACATGGGCTAACTGGGAATGGTGAGTTATGAGACTGCTCCAAGCGGGCTCTGAAACCCTGTGTCCATGAAGCTTGCCAGGACAGCAGAGACACAATTATGAAAATCCTCTGACATCACAGTGGACCCGAAAAACAACCCGGCCTCATCTACACAGTGCCAGAGTTGGGCTCAAGTAGCATATTCAAGTCCCACTGCACTCAACTGCAGGTTGCCAATGCAACATGAAAGGGGCAGGCCGGTGGTGCAGCGATGAGGTCCGCACCTTCTGGGTCTGTGGCCTGGGGTGGGCCGGGTGGAATCCTGGGGGTGAGCCTGCTCACCACTGCTTCAGTCATTCTGGAGCAGGCGTCCGAGGTAGTGTAGAGGCAGATGGGCAGGGACGTTAGACAGGGCCAGACTTCCACAGCAAATACAGGAGCATTGCCAGCAGATGTGAGCTCAGCGATGCACTTCTGCCAAAACAAAACCAAATTAAATTTTGCAAAGAATAGAAAAACTGAATCTAAAAAAAAAAAAAAAACAGCTTGCCAGTGAGAAGAATAAGATCTCTATGAAGAACCTTAGCAAAACAGGTGAAAGCTATGGCAATCGGAAATTAGCAAACGTTTGGGGAAAGAAATTCAAGAAGACACAAGGTTAAAGAAGGATATTCCGGGATCTAGGCATGGAAGAAATAACACACTTGAAACGTCCATACCGGAGAAAGGAATCTCTGGATTCCATGCAATCCCAAAGTTGCAGCAATATGTGCCACAGAGATAGAAGAGAGAATCGTAAAGTTTCTAGGAGGCAACAAGAGACCCTGAATTGGCAAAGGAATCCTCGGGAAAACGAACAAAGCAGGACGTATCACACTTTCTGATTTCAACATATAGGACGAAGCACTAGGAACCAAAACAGCACAGTCTGGGCCCAAAAACTGGCACACAGACCCACGCAAGAGAATCGAGAGCCCAGAGCCCAACTCAAACGTACATGGACAGCCCATTTTCGACCAGGGAGCCAAGAGGAGACAGTGGAGAAAGGAGAGTCTCTACAAGAAACTGTGCTGGGAAGCCTGCACAGCCACATGGCACACAACGAGAGTAGACCATGATGTTACACCTGGCACACACACCACCAAGAAATGGATTAAAGCCTTGAATGGCAGACTTGAGACCTTGAACCTTGTAGGAGAAGACCTAGCCAGAGTGCGCTTTGCCATCTGTCTGAGCCGCCTATTTGGAAGAAGCATGTCTGACTGGGCAAGGGCAACAAAGGAAACAAGAAACAAACGGGATCACATCAAATGCAGACGATTCTGCCCAGTCAATGAAACCATAACTCAATGCAAAGACAGCACAACAACTGGGAGAGGATGTTTGCAAAGCACACATCGGACAAAGGGTGAAAAGCCCAAAGACACAGTCAACTCACACGGCTCCAGAAGAAAAAAGACAACAAGCCAATGAAATACTGGGCAAAAGATGGAAACAGAGATTTCTCCCAAGAAGATCTAAAGAAGGCCAACAGGTGCATGAAAACTTGTTCACCATCATTAAGTCTCAGGCCAATGCAAATCCAAACTGCAAGGACATAGCAGATCACTGTGGTCAGAATGGCTATAAGGAACCAGACAGGAAACAACAAGTGTCAGAGAGTAGGTGGAGACAGGGGAAGCCTCCTGCACTGCTGGTGGGTGTGTAAACTGGTGCAGCCACTACCCCAAGCGGTGTGGAACCGCCTCAGAAATTTAAGAATCCATGTCCCCTATGATCCAGCTGTTCCTCTGTGGCGTGTTTATCCGAAGAACTCGGAAACACTGCCGCTTAAAGACGTGTGCACCACTGAGTTCACCACAGCCTTATTCCCGCTATCCAAGACTTGGAAACAGCCCTGGTGCCCAGCAAGGGACGAATGGAGAAGGAACATGGGCTATAGTCACACAATGGCATACCATTGAGCCGGAACAACGGATGCAATCCAGCCATTTGTGACCACCAGAATGGCTGTGGGGGTTTTATGGAAAGTGAAACAAGCCCCAGGGAGAATGTCAAATACCGTAGGAACTCACTTACAAGGAGAAGAAAAGGCAAGCACTAACCAACAGGTGGCACGGGACATTTGACTGGGGGTTCCCAGAGGCAAAGCGGGGCGGTGGGTGGTGGGTGAAAGAGATGATGAGGCACAAGTGTGTGGTGAGGGCCTGTGACGGCTTACGCTGGTGAAGATGATGTAACCTACACAGAAGTCTAAATCGATGAGGATGCACATCTGAAAGCTGTAGGATGTTCGAATGCAGGGTTATGGCATTAAACTCACCTAAAATCAAAAATGCAAAAAGGGGTCCAGAATGACGGCAGAAAGCTTTGGGGGCTGAAAGAGATTAGAGAAGGTGAAGTTCCCAGGATGGAAAATCACCTCAGAATGCTTACTGATGCTACAGAAAGGTAGACCGTTCCAAATAGATGAAGAGGAATACTACCAAGAAAACATGATCCGTGCTAAACCCATGAACCAACGGAAAATGTTACCGTCCATGATGTTACTACTAATCACCTTCACGAATAATCCAAACAGGCCCACATCTACCCAACTTCAGGCAAAAGGTTGGTCCAAAAGTACAATTCAGGGCCGGCCCTGTGGTGGAGCGGGTAAGTGCCCACGTTCTGCTTGGGTGGCCCGGGCCTCACTGTTTCACATCACGGGTGCAGATCACATTAGCAGTGTTAGGCAATATAGATTTCATGGTAGGGTGCGGACATAGATCATAAATAAGTAGCACTTGTGAGGCTACGTTATCAATAAGCACCAGAAAAAGAACCATGAGAATACTACAATCTAGGAACGCATCTGGTACACTTCCCCAAAGGAAGAAGGAAGGAAAACATGTGACCTGCCAAGGTGGAATTGGCATAGTGCTGGGAGATGACACCATCATTGCGCATGAGAGGATTGTCAGGGCAACTTCAACTTGGGAGGGATTCCAGGACTTTCTCTGGGGAGGGTCCACCCACTTGGCCATCTACACATGATATAAGAGAGACAACCCAGGATAATCTTACAGGAAAGAAACCAGTGTCTAGAGAGAATGTAGCAGGCCGTTCAAAGTTCGAGGAGAAAGTTAGAAACCGACAAGAAATCCAGAAAATGGAAAACTATCCTACCTGGAAAGGGTGAGGAGTCAGACTGGTCTGAGATGGCTCTGAAACTCTGTGTGCATGGAGGTTGTCAGGACAACTTAGAATTTTGAGGTTGTTTATGACATCATGGTGAACATGTCCCCCAAGATGGCCTCACGGTTACAGTCTGAGGATTGGCCTAGGCTAGGCTATTAAATGGAGAGATACCCAGAAACAGCTTTGCCAAACAGAAAGCGGGCACAGAAACTGGAAGAGATAAAACAGACTCTGATTCAAAGGACAAGAAAGGAATCCTTGGCGAGAAGCAAGAATAGAGGGACAAGCAGTGAGAGGAGAACATTGTCATCTATTCAAGCCTATGGGGAGGCCATGCTGATTCAAGTTTGAAACTTGATTGGAAACAAGAGGCTGGGCTTGGGCCTTATCAGACCTACAGTGTCCTTCTGCCTTAAGCATAATCCAAAGTCAAGAATGATGTCTTGAGGACATTGTAGAGGAGAATCGATGCCTCCTTTCTTAGGCCCCTAGCATTCTTTGAAGATCAGTCTCACTTTCCATAGCTCTGGCGTCACCGGGGCCCACAGGGTACATGCTATTGTGTCCCAAGAGATGTCTTTGAAGCCTTGAAGGAATGGAGCCCTGTCATGCTTGGGGGTATGTCTCTTTGTTTGGAAGGGCTGTACAAGTGTGCTGAAAATCCCCCATTTCCAGGGGGCTTCGTTCCTTTGTGAAGGCTGTCCTCCCAGGCTAGAGTGCTCAGTTTGGCTCCAATGAAATTCTCTCCCTACCTCTTGCCGTAGAAGAATTATTGATTATGTGTTTTGACACCATGTGTAAGTAAGTTTGCTGAAAATTAGAACTTTACAATTCTGTTTCAAGAAAAATAAACATGCCAGGTCTGAGGATTTAAGGCAAACAAATGGCACACCCTATAGAAATAAAGGAAGCCCGTATCAAGACGGAATCTAGGGGAACGTTCAAGGATCAGGGGTCAAGTTCAAAACTTCCCAAATCCAGAAAAGAGACAGAAAAATATCATTCCTGGAGAGAGGAATTCATCAGATTTGTCTAATTTGTCTCGCAAACACTATGTCCATGAAGGGCGTTGCCAGGACCACCTCGAATTTGGAGTTTCTGATATCAGGATGTCAAACCAACACAACTGACCACGTGTTCTCAGTGCTTAGTTTGACCTAGGCTAGGATAGCAAAGATTCCAGCAAGTGCCCCGTGCAAATTCAAAGACAACAACCAAGAATCACGAAAACACTCACACCTCAGCCTACAGAACATACAGTGATTAAAGAAATACAAAATTAATCACTTGGACTGAAGGAGAACAGACTGAAAAGCATATCTAAGGGAGATTGCTGAGAAGACCATGATGAGTATACTATGGAAAAGAAAAAAGGGTCCCACAAAATGGAAGGCGAACAGAAATCACACCTGAATAATCCACAATGAAAGATGTCAATCTTTAGACAGACTCTGCTAGAGCGTTTGAAAGTCAGAGAAATTCACATGCCGAAAAACGGCAGCGAAGGTCAAACATGGGCTAACTGGGAATGGTGAGTTATGAGACTGCTCCAAGCGGGCTCTGAAACCCTGTGTCCATGAAGCTTGCCAGGACAGCAGAGACACAATTATGAAAATCCTCTGACATCACAGTGGACCCGAAAAACAACCCGGCCTCATCTACACAGTGCCAGAGTTGGGCTCAAGTAGCATATTCAAGTCCCACTGCACTCAACTGCAGGTTGCCAATGCAACATGAAAGGGGCAGGCCGGTGGTGCAGCGATGAGGTCCGCACCTTCTGGGTCTGTGGCCTGGGGTGGGCCGGGTGGAATCCTGGGGGTGAGCCTGCTCACCACTGCTTCAGTCATTCTGGAGCAGGCGTCCGAGGTAGTGTAGAGGCAGATGGGCAGGGACGTTAGACAGGGCCAGACTTCCACAGCAAATACAGGAGCATTGCCAGCAGATGTGAGCTCAGCGATGCACTTCTGCCAAAACAAAACCAAATTAAATTTTGCAAAGAATAGAAAAACTGAATCTAAAAAAAAAAAAAAAACAGCTTGCCAGTGAGAAGAATAAGATCTCTATGAAGAACCTTAGCAAAACAGGTGAAAGCTATGGCAATCGGAAATTAGCAAACGTTTGGGGAAAGAAATTCAAGAAGACACAAGGTTAAAGAAGGATATTCCGGGATCTAGGCATGGAAGAAATAACACACTTGAAACGTCCATACCGGAGAAAGGAATCTCTGGATTCCATGCAATCCCAAAGTTGCAGCAATATGTGCCACAGAGATAGAAGAGAGAATCGTAAAGTTTCTAGGAGGCAACAAGAGACCCTGAATTGGCAAAGGAATCCTCGGGAAAACGAACAAAGCAGGACGTATCACACTTTCTGATTTCAACATATAGGACGAAGCACTAGGAACCAAAACAGCACAGTCTGGGCCCAAAAACTGGCACACAGACCCACGCAAGAGAATCGAGAGCCCAGAGCCCAACTCAAACGTACATGGACAGCCCATTTTCGACCAGGGAGCCAAGAGGAGACAGTGGAGAAAGGAGAGTCTCTACAAGAAACTGTGCTGGGAAGCCTGCACAGCCACATGGCACACAACGAGAGTAGACCATGATGTTACACCTGGCACACACACCACCAAGAAATGGATTAAAGCCTTGAATGGCAGACTTGAGACCTTGAACCTTGTAGGAGAAGACCTAGCCAGAGTGCGCTTTGCCATCTGTCTGAGCCGCCTATTTGGAAGAAGCATGTCTGACTGGGCAAGGGCAACAAAGGAAACAAGAAACAAACGGGATCACATCAAATGCAGACGATTCTGCCCAGTCAATGAAACCATAACTCAATGCAAAGACAGCACAACAACTGGGAGAGGATGTTTGCAAAGCACACATCGGACAAAGGGTGAAAAGCCCAAAGACACAGTCAACTCACACGGCTCCAGAAGAAAAAAGACAACAAGCCAATGAAATACTGGGCAAAAGATGGAAACAGAGATTTCTCCCAAGAAGATCTAAAGAAGGCCAACAGGTGCATGAAAACTTGTTCACCATCATTAAGTCTCAGGCCAATGCAAATCCAAACTGCAAGGACATAGCAGATCACTGTGGTCAGAATGGCTATAAGGAACCAGACAGGAAACAACAAGTGTCAGAGAGTAGGTGGAGACAGGGGAAGCCTCCTGCACTGCTGGTGGGTGTGTAAACTGGTGCAGCCACTACCCCAAGCGGTGTGGAACCGCCTCAGAAATTTAAGAATCCATGTCCCCTATGATCCAGCTGTTCCTCTGTGGCGTGTTTATCCGAAGAACTCGGAAACACTGCCGCTTAAAGACGTGTGCACCACTGAGTTCACCACAGCCTTATTCCCGCTATCCAAGACTTGGAAACAGCCCTGGTGCCCAGCAAGGGACGAATGGAGAAGGAACATGGGCTATAGTCACACAATGGCATACCATTGAGCCGGAACAACGGATGCAATCCAGCCATTTGTGACCACCAGAATGGCTGTGGGGGTTTTATGGAAAGTGAAACAAGCCCCAGGGAGAATGTCAAATACCGTAGGAACTCACTTACAAGGAGAAGAAAAGGCAAGCACTAACCAACAGGTGGCACGGGACATTTGACTGGGGGTTCCCAGAGGCAAAGCGGGGCGGTGGGTGGTGGGTGAAAGAGATGATGAGGCACAAGTGTGTGGTGAGGGCCTGTGACGGCTTACGCTGGTGAAGATGATGTAACCTACACAGAAGTCTAAATCGATGAGGATGCACATCTGAAAGCTGTAGGATGTTCGAATGCAGGGTTATGGCATTAAATTCACCTAAAATCAAAAATGCAAAAAGGGGTCCAGAATGACGGCAGAAAGCTTTGGGGGCTGAAAGAGATTAGAGAAGGTGAAGTTCCCAGGATGGAAAATCACCTCAGAATGCTTACTGATGCTACAGAAAGGTAGACCGTTCCAAATAGATGAAGAGGAATACTACCAAGAAAACATGATCCGTGCTAAACCCATGAACCAACGGAAAATGTTACCGTCCATGATGTTACTACTAATCACCTTCACGAATAATCCAAACAGGCCCACATCTACCCAACTTCAGGCAAAAGGTTGGTCCAAAAGTACAATTCAGGGCCGGCCCTGTGGTGGAGCGGGTAAGTGCCCACGTTCTGCTTGGGTGGCCCGGGCCTCACTGTTTCACATCACGGGTGCAGATCACATTAGCAGTGTTAGGCAATATAGATTTCATGGTAGGGTGCGGACATAGATCATAAATAAGTAGCACTTGTGAGGCTACGTTATCAATAAGCACCAGAAAAAGAACCATGAGAATACTACAATCTAGGAACGCATCTGGTACACTTCCCCAAAGGAAGAAGGAAGGAAAACATGTGACCTGCCAAGGTGGAATTGGCATAGTGCTGGGAGATGACACCATCATTGCGCATGAGAGGATTGTCAGGGCAACTTCAACTTGGGAGGGATTCCAGGACTTTCTCTGGGGAGGGTCCACCCACTTGGCCATCTACACATGATATAAGAGAGACAACCCAGGATAATCTTACAGGAAAGAAACCAGTGTCTAGAGAGAATGTAGCAGGCCGTTCAAAGTTCGAGGAGAAAGTTAGAAACCGACAAGAAATCCAGAAAATGGAAAACTATCCTACCTGGAAAGGGTGAGGAGTCAGACTGGTCTGAGATGGCTCTGAAACTCTGTGTGCATGGAGGTTGTCAGGACAACTTAGAATTTTGAGGTTGTTTATGACATCATGGTGAACATGTCCCCCAAGATGGCCTCACGGTTACAGTCTGAGGATTGGCCTAGGCTAGGCTATTAAATGGAGAGATACCCAGAAACAGCTTTGCCAAACAGAAAGCGGGCACAGAAACTGGAAGAGATAAAACAGACTCTGATTCAAAGGACAAGAAAGGAATCCTTGGCGAGAAGCAAGAATAGAGGGACAAGCAGTGAGAGGAGAACATTGTCATCTATTCAAGCCTATGGGGAGGCCATGCTGATTCAAGTTTGAAACTTGATTGGAAACAAGAGGCTGGGCTTGGGCCTTATCAGACCTACAGTGTCCTTCTGCCTTAAGCATAATCCAAAGTCAAGAATGATGTCTTGAGGACATTGTAGAGGAGAATCGATGCCTCCTTTCTTAGGCCCCTAGCATTCTTTGAAGATCAGTCTCACTTTCCATAGCTCTGGCGTCACCGGGGCCCACAGGGTACATGCTATTGTGTCCCAAGAGATGTCTTTGAAGCCTTGAAGGAGTGGAGCCCTGTCATGCTTGGGGGTATGTCTCTTTGTTTGGAAGGGCTGTACAAGTGTGCTGAAAATCCCCCATTTCCAGGGGGCTTCGTTCCTTTGTGAAGGCTGTCCTCCCAGGCTAGAGTGCTCAGTTTGGCTCCAATGAAATTCTCTCCCTACCTCTTGCCGTAGAAGAATTATTGATTATGTGTTTTGACACCATGTGTAAGTAAGTTTGCTGAAAATTAGAACTTTACAATTCTGTTTCAAGAAAAATAAACATGCCAGGTCTGAGGATTTAAGGCAAACAAATGGCACACCCTATAGAAATAAAGGAAGCCCGTATCAAGACGGAATCTAGGGGAACGTTCAAGGATCAGGGGTCAAGTTCAAAACTTCCCAAATCCAGAAAAGAGACAGAAAAATATCATTCCTGGAGAGAGGAATTCATCAGATTTGTCTAATTTGTCTCGCAAACACTATGTCCATGAAGGGCGTTGCCAGGACCACCTCGAATTTGGAGTTTCTGATATCAGGATGTCAAACCAACACAACTGACCACGTGTTCTCAGTGCTTAGTTTGACCTAGGCTAGGATAGCAAAGATTCCAGCAAGTGCCCCGTGCAAATTCAAAGACAACAACCAAGAATCACGAAAACACTCACACCTCAGCCTACAGAACATACAGTGATTAAAGAAATACAAAATTAATCACTTGGACTGAAGGAGAACAGACTGAAAAGCATATCTAAGGGAGATTGCTGAGAAGACCATGATGAGTATACTATGGAAAAGAAAAAAGGGTCCCACAAAATGGAAGGCGAACAGAAATCACACCTGAATAATCCACAATGAAAGATGTCAATCTTTAGACAGACTCTGCTAGAGCGTTTGAAAGTCAGAGAAATTCACATGCCGAAAAACGGCAGCGAAGGTCAAACATGGGCTAACTGGGAATGGTGAGTTATGAGACTGCTCCAAGCGGGCTCTGAAACCCTGTGTCCATGAAGCTTGCCAGGACAGCAGAGACACAATTATGAAAATCCTCTGACATCACAGTGGACCCGAAAAACAACCCGGCCTCATCTACACAGTGCCAGAGTTGGGCTCAAGTAGCATATTCAAGTCCCACTGCACTCAACTGCAGGTTGCCAATGCAACATGAAAGGGGCAGGCCGGTGGTGCAGCGATGAGGTCCGCACCTTCTGGGTCTGTGGCCTGGGGTGGGCCGGGTGGAATCCTGGGGGTGAGCCTGCTCACCACTGCTTCAGTCATTCTGGAGCAGGCGTCCGAGGTAGTGTAGAGGCAGATGGGCAGGGACGTTAGACAGGGCCAGACTTCCACAGCAAATACAGGAGCATTGCCAGCAGATGTGAGCTCAGCGATGCACTTCTGCCAAAACAAAACCAAATTAAATTTTGCAAAGAATAGAAAAACTGAATCTAAAAAAAAAAAAAAAACAGCTTGCCAGTGAGAAGAATAAGATCTCTATGAAGAACCTTAGCAAAACAGGTGAAAGCTATGGCAATCGGAAATTAGCAAACGTTTGGGGAAAGAAATTCAAGAAGACACAAGGTTAAAGAAGGATATTCCGGGATCTAGGCATGGAAGAAATAACACACTTGAAACGTCCATACCGGAGAAAGGAATCTCTGGATTCCATGCAATCCCAAAGTTGCAGCAATATGTGCCACAGAGATAGAAGAGAGAATCGTAAAGTTTCTAGGAGGCAACAAGAGACCCTGAATTGGCAAAGGAATCCTCGGGAAAACGAACAAAGCAGGACGTATCACACTTTCTGATTTCAACATATAGGACGAAGCACTAGGAACCAAAACAGCACAGTCTGGGCCCAAAAACTGGCACACAGACCCACGCAAGAGAATCGAGAGCCCAGAGCCCAACTCAAACGTACATGGACAGCCCATTTTCGACCAGGGAGCCAAGAGGAGACAGTGGAGAAAGGAGAGTCTCTACAAGAAACTGTGCTGGGAAGCCTGCACAGCCACATGGCACACAACGAGAGTAGACCATGATGTTACACCTGGCACACACACCACCAAGAAATGGATTAAAGCCTTGAATGGCAGACTTGAGACCTTGAACCTTGTAGGAGAAGACCTAGCCAGAGTGCGCTTTGCCATCTGTCTGAGCCGCCTATTTGGAAGAAGCATGTCTGACTGGGCAAGGGCAACAAAGGAAACAAGAAACAAACGGGATCACATCAAATGCAGACGATTCTGCCCAGTCAATGAAACCATAACTCAATGCAAAGACAGCACAACAACTGGGAGAGGATGTTTGCAAAGCACACATCGGACAAAGGGTGAAAAGCCCAAAGACACAGTCAACTCACACGGCTCCAGAAGAAAAAAGACAACAAGCCAATGAAATACTGGGCAAAAGATGGAAACAGAGATTTCTCCCAAGAAGATCTAAAGAAGGCCAACAGGTGCATGAAAACTTGTTCACCATCATTAAGTCTCAGGCCAATGCAAATCCAAACTGCAAGGACATAGCAGATCACTGTGGTCAGAATGGCTATAAGGAACCAGACAGGAAACAACAAGTGTCAGAGAGTAGGTGGAGACAGGGGAAGCCTCCTGCACTGCTGGTGGGTGTGTAAACTGGTGCAGCCACTACCCCAAGCGGTGTGGAACCGCCTCAGAAATTTAAGAATCCATGTCCCCTATGATCCAGCTGTTCCTCTGTGGCGTGTTTATCCGAAGAACTCGGAAACACTGCCGCTTAAAGACGTGTGCACCACTGAGTTCACCACAGCCTTATTCCCGCTATCCAAGACTTGGAAACAGCCCTGGTGCCCAGCAAGGGACGAATGGAGAAGGAACATGGGCTATAGTCACACAATGGCATACCATTGAGCCGGAACAACGGATGCAATCCAGCCATTTGTGACCACCAGAATGGCTGTGGGGGTTTTATGGAAAGTGAAACAAGCCCCAGGGAGAATGTCAAATACCGTAGGAACTCACTTACAAGGAGAAGAAAAGGCAAGCACTAACCAACAGGTGGCACGGGACATTTGACTGGGGGTTCCCAGAGGCAAAGCGGGGCGGTGGGTGGTGGGTGAAAGAGATGATGAGGCACAAGTGTGTGGTGAGGGCCTGTGACGGCTTACGCTGGTGAAGATGATGTAACCTACACAGAAGTCTAAATCGATGAGGATGCACATCTGAAAGCTGTAGGATGTTCGAATGCAGGGTTATGGCATTAAATTCACCTAAAATCAAAAATGCAAAAAGGGGTCCAGAATGACGGCAGAAAGCTTTGGGGGCTGAAAGAGATTAGAGAAGGTGAAGTTCCCAGGATGGAAAATCACCTCAGAATGCTTACTGATGCTACAGAAAGGTAGACCGTTCCAAATAGATGAAGAGGAATACTACCAAGAAAACATGATCCGTGCTAAACCCATGAACCAACGGAAAATGTTACCGTCCATGATGTTACTACTAATCACCTTCACGAATAATCCAAACAGGCCCACATCTACCCAACTTCAGGCAAAAGGTTGGTCCAAAAGTACAATTCAGGGCCGGCCCTGTGGTGGAGCGGGTAAGTGCCCATGTTCTGCTTGGGTGGCCCGGGCCTCACTGTTTCACATCACGGGTGCAGATCACATTAGCAGTGTTAGGCAATATAGATTTCATGGTAGGGTGCGGACATAGATCATAAATAAGTAGCACTTGTGAGGCTACGTTATCAATAAGCACCAGAAAAAGAACCATGAGAATACTACAATCTAGGAACGCATCTGGTACACTTCCCCAAAGGAAGAAGGAAGGAAAACATGTGACCTGCCAAGGTGGAATTGGCATAGTGCTGGGAGATGACACCATCATTGCGCATGAGAGGATTGTCAGGGCAACTTCAACTTGGGAGGGATTCCAGGACTTTCTCTGGGGAGGGTCCACCCACTTGGCCATCTACACATGATATAAGAGAGACAACCCAGGATAATCTTACAGGAAAGAAACCAGTGTCTAGAGAGAATGTAGCAGGCCGTTCAAAGTTCGAGGAGAAAGTTAGAAACCGACAAGAAATCCAGAAAATGGAAAACTATCCTACCTGGAAAGGGTGAGGAGTCAGACTGGTCTGAGATGGCTCTGAAACTCTGTGTGCATGGAGGTTGTCAGGACAACTTAGAATTTTGAGGTTGTTTATGACATCATGGTGAACATGTCCCCCAAGATGGCCTCACGGTTACAGTCTGAGGATTGGCCTAGGCTAGGCTATTAAATGGAGAGATACCCAGAAACAGCTTTGCCAAACAGAAAGCGGGCACAGAAACTGGAAGAGATAAAACAGACTCTGATTCAAAGGACAAGAAAGGAATCCTTGGCGAGAAGCAAGAATAGAGGGACAAGCAGTGAGAGGAGAACATTGTCATCTATTCAAGCCTATGGGGAGGCCATGCTGATTCAAGTTTGAAACTTGATTGGAAACAAGAGGCTGGGCTTGGGCCTTATCAGACCTACAGTGTCCTTCTGCCTTAAGCATAATCCAAAGTCAAGAATGATGTCTTGAGGACATTGTAGAGGAGAATCGATGCCTCCTTTCTTAGGCCCCTAGCATTCTTTGAAGATCAGTCTCACTTTCCATAGCTCTGGCGTCACCGGGGCCCACAGGGTACATGCTATTGTGTCCCAAGAGATGTCTTTGAAGCCTTGAAGGAATGGAGCCCTGTCATGCTTGGGGGTATGTCTCTTTGTTTGGAAGGGCTGTACAAGTGTGCTGAAAATCCCCCATTTCCAGGGGGCTTCGTTCCTTTGTGAAGGCTGTCCTCCCAGGCTAGAGTGCTCAGTTTGGCTCCAATGAAATTCTCTCCCTACCTCTTGCCGTAGAAGAATTATTGATTATGTGTTTTGACACCATGTGTAAGTAAGTTTGCTGAAAATTAGAACTTTACAATTCTGTTTCAAGAAAAATAAACATGCCAGGTCTGAGGATTTAAGGCAAACAAATGGCACACCCTATAGAAATAAAGGAAGCCCGTATCAAGACGGAATCTAGGGGAACGTTCAAGGATCAGGGGTCAAGTTCAAAACTTCCCAAATCCAGAAAAGAGACAGAAAAATATCATTCCTGGAGAGAGGAATTCATCAGATTTGTCTAATTTGTCTCGCAAACACTATGTCCATGAAGGGCGTTGCCAGGACCACCTCGAATTTGGAGTTTCTGATATCAGGATGTCAAACCAACACAACTGACCACGTGTTCTCAGTGCTTAGTTTGACCTAGGCTAGGATAGCAAAGATTCCAGCAAGTGCCCCGTGCAAATTCAAAGACAACAACCAAGAATCACGAAAACACTCACACCTCAGCCTACAGAACATACAGTGATTAAAGAAATACAAAATTAATCACTTGGACTGAAGGAGAACAGACTGAAAAGCATATCTAAGGGAGATTGCTGAGAAGACCATGATGAGTATACTATGGAAAAGAAAAAAGGGTCCCACAAAATGGAAGGCGAACAGAAATCACACCTGAATAATCCACAATGAAAGATGTCAATCTTTAGACAGACTCTGCTAGAGCGTTTGAAAGTCAGAGAAATTCACATGCCGAAAAACGGCAGCGAAGGTCAAACATGGGCTAACTGGGAATGGTGAGTTATGAGACTGCTCCAAGCGGGCTCTGAAACCCTGTGTCCATGAAGCTTGCCAGGACAGCAGAGACACAATTATGAAAATCCTCTGACATCACAGTGGACCCGAAAAACAACCCGGCCTCATCTACACAGTGCCAGAGTTGGGCTCAAGTAGCATATTCAAGTCCCACTGCACTCAACTGCAGGTTGCCAATGCAACATGAAAGGGGCAGGCCGGTGGTGCAGCGATGAGGTCCGCACCTTCTGGGTCTGTGGCCTGGGGTGGGCCGGGTGGAATCCTGGGGGTGAGCCTGCTCACCACTGCTTCAGTCATTCTGGAGCAGGCGTCCGAGGTAGTGTAGAGGCAGATGGGCAGGGACGTTAGACAGGGCCAGACTTCCACAGCAAATACAGGAGCATTGCCAGCAGATGTGAGCTCAGCGATGCACTTCTGCCAAAACAAAACCAAATTAAATTTTGCAAAGAATAGAAAAACTGAATCTAAAAAAAAAAAAAAAACAGCTTGCCAGTGAGAAGAATAAGATCTCTATGAAGAACCTTAGCAAAACAGGTGAAAGCTATGGCAATCGGAAATTAGCAAACGTTTGGGGAAAGAAATTCAAGAAGACACAAGGTTAAAGAAGGATATTCCGGGATCTAGGCATGGAAGAAATAACACACTTGAAACGTCCATACCGGAGAAAGGAATCTCTGGATTCCATGCAATCCCAAAGTTGCAGCAATATGTGCCACAGAGATAGAAGAGAGAATCGTAAAGTTTCTAGGAGGCAACAAGAGACCCTGAATTGGCAAAGGAATCCTCGGGAAAACGAACAAAGCAGGACGTATCACACTTTCTGATTTCAACATATAGGACGAAGCACTAGGAACCAAAACAGCACAGTCTGGGCCCAAAAACTGGCACACAGACCCACGCAAGAGAATCGAGAGCCCAGAGCCCAACTCAAACGTACATGGACAGCCCATTTTCGACCAGGGAGCCAAGAGGAGACAGTGGAGAAAGGAGAGTCTCTACAAGAAACTGTGCTGGGAAGCCTGCACAGCCACATGGCACACAACGAGAGTAGACCATGATGTTACACCTGGCACACACACCACCAAGAAATGGATTAAAGCCTTGAATGGCAGACTTGAGACCTTGAACCTTGTAGGAGAAGACCTAGCCAGAGTGCGCTTTGCCATCTGTCTGAGCCGCCTATTTGGAAGAAGCATGTCTGACTGGGCAAGGGCAACAAAGGAAACAAGAAACAAACGGGATCACATCAAATGCAGACGATTCTGCCCAGTCAATGAAACCATAACTCAATGCAAAGACAGCACAACAACTGGGAGAGGATGTTTGCAAAGCACACATCGGACAAAGGGTGAAAAGCCCAAAGACACAGTCAACTCACACGGCTCCAGAAGAAAAAAGACAACAAGCCAATGAAATACTGGGCAAAAGATGGAAACAGAGATTTCTCCCAAGAAGATCTAAAGAAGGCCAACAGGTGCATGAAAACTTGTTCACCATCATTAAGTCTCAGGCCAATGCAAATCCAAACTGCAAGGACATAGCAGATCACTGTGGTCAGAATGGCTATAAGGAACCAGACAGGAAACAACAAGTGTCAGAGAGTAGGTGGAGACAGGGGAAGCCTCCTGCACTGCTGGTGGGTGTGTAAACTGGTGCAGCCACTACCCCAAGCGGTGTGGAACCGCCTCAGAAATTTAAGAATCCATGTCCCCTATGATCCAGCTGTTCCTCTGTGGCGTGTTTATCCGAAGAACTCGGAAACACTGCCGCTTAAAGACGTGTGCACCACTGAGTTCACCACAGCCTTATTCCCGCTATCCAAGACTTGGAAACAGCCCTGGTGCCCAGCAAGGGACGAATGGAGAAGGAACATGGGCTATAGTCACACAATGGCATACCATTGAGCCGGAACAACGGATGCAATCCAGCCATTTGTGACCACCAGAATGGCTGTGGGGGTTTTATGGAAAGTGAAACAAGCCCCAGGGAGAATGTCAAATACCGTAGGAACTCACTTACAAGGAGAAGAAAAGGCAAGCACTAACCAACAGGTGGCACGGGACATTTGACTGGGGGTTCCCAGAGGCAAAGCGGGGCGGTGGGTGGTGGGTGAAAGAGATGATGAGGCACAAGTGTGTGGTGAGGGCCTGTGACGGCTTACGCTGGTGAAGATGATGTAACCTACACAGAAGTCTAAATCGATGAGGATGCACATCTGAAAGCTGTAGGATGTTCGAATGCAGGGTTATGGCATTAAATTCACCTAAAATCAAAAATGCAAAAAGGGGTCCAGAATGACGGCAGAAAGCTTTGGGGGCTGAAAGAGATTAGAGAAGGTGAAGTTCCCAGGATGGAAAATCACCTCAGAATGCTTACTGATGCTACAGAAAGGTAGACCGTTCCAAATAGATGAAGAGGAATACTACCAAGAAAACATGATCCGTGCTAAACCCATGAACCAACGGAAAATGTTACCGTCCATGATGTTACTACTAATCACCTTCACGAATAATCCAAACAGGCCCACATCTACCCAACTTCAGGCAAAAGGTTGGTCCAAAAGTACAATTCAGGGCCGGCCCTGTGGTGGAGCGGGTAAGTGCCCACGTTCTGCTTGGGTGGCCCGGGCCTCACTGTTTCACATCACGGGTGCAGATCACATTAGCAGTGTTAGGCAATATAGATTTCATGGTAGGGTGCGGACATAGATCATAAATAAGTAGCACTTGTGAGGCTACGTTATCAATAAGCACCAGAAAAAGAACCATGAGAATACTACAATCTAGGAACGCATCTGGTACACTTCCCCAAAGGAAGAAGGAAGGAAAACATGTGACCTGCCAAGGTGGAATTGGCATAGTGCTGGGAGATGACACCATCATTGCGCATGAGAGGATTGTCAGGGCAACTTCAACTTGGGAGGGATTCCAGGACTTTCTCTGGGGAGGGTCCACCCACTTGGCCATCTACACATGATATAAGAGAGACAACCCAGGATAATCTTACAGGAAAGAAACCAGTGTCTAGAGAGAATGTAGCAGGCCGTTCAAAGTTCGAGGAGAAAGTTAGAAACCGACAAGAAATCCAGAAAATGGAAAACTATCCTACCTGGAAAGGGTGAGGAGTCAGACTGGTCTGAGATGGCTCTGAAACTCTGTGTGCATGGAGGTTGTCAGGACAACTTAGAATTTTGAGGTTGTTTATGACATCATGGTGAACATGTCCCCCAAGATGGCCTCACGGTTACAGTCTGAGGATTGGCCTAGGCTAGGCTATTAAATGGAGAGATACCCAGAAACAGCTTTGCCAAACAGAAAGCGGGCACAGAAACTGGAAGAGATAAAACAGACTCTGATTCAAAGGACAAGAAAGGAATCCTTGGCGAGAAGCAAGAATAGAGGGACAAGCAGTGAGAGGAGAACATTGTCATCTATTCAAGCCTATGGGGAGGCCATGCTGATTCAAGTTTGAAACTTGATTGGAAACAAGAGGCTGGGCTTGGGCCTTATCAGACCTACAGTGTCCTTCTGCCTTAAGCATAATCCAAAGTCAAGAATGATGTCTTGAGGACATTGTAGAGGAGAATCGATGCCTCCTTTCTTAGGCCCCTAGCATTCTTTGAAGATCAGTCTCACTTTCCATAGCTCTGGCGTCACCGGGGCCCACAGGGTACATGCTATTGTGTCCCAAGAGATGTCTTTGAAGCCTTGAAGGAATGGAGCCCTGTCATGCTTGGGGGTATGTCTCTTTGTTTGGAAGGGCTGTACAAGTGTGCTGAAAATCCCCCATTTCCAGGGGGCTTCGTTCCTTTGTGAAGGCTGTCCTCCCAGGCTAGAGTGCTCAGTTTGGCTCCAATGAAATTCTCTCCCTACCTCTTGCCGTAGAAGAATTATTGATTATGTGTTTTGACACCATGTGTAAGTAAGTTTGCTGAAAATTAGAACTTTACAATTCTGTTTCAAGAAAAATAAACATGCCAGGTCTGAGGATTTAAGGCAAACAAATGGCACACCCTATAGAAATAAAGGAAGCCCGTATCAAGACGGAATCTAGGGGAACGTTCAAGGATCAGGGGTCAAGTTCAAAACTTCCCAAATCCAGAAAAGAGACAGAAAAATGTCATTCCTGGAGAGAGGAATTCATCAGATTTGTCTAATTTGTCTCGCAAACACTATGTCCATGAAGGGCGTTGCCAGGACCACCTCGAATTTGGAGTTTCTGATATCAGGATGTCAAACCAACACAACTGACCACGTGTTCTCAGTGCTTAGTTTGACCTAGGCTAGGATAGCAAAGATTCCAGCAAGTGCCCCGTGCAAATTCAAAGACAACAACCAAGAATCACGAAAACACTCACACCTCAGCCTACAGAACATACAGTGATTAAAGAAATACAAAATTAATCACTTGGACTGAAGGAGAACAGACTGAAAAGCATATCTAAGGGAGATTGCTGAGAAGACCATGATGAGTATACTATGGAAAAGAAAAAAGGGTCCCACAAAATGGAAGGCGAACAGAAATCACACCTGAATAATCCACAATGAAAGATGTCAATCTTTAGACAGACTCTGCTAGAGCGTTTGAAAGTCAGAGAAATTCACATGCCGAAAAACGGCAGCGAAGGTCAAACATGGGCTAACTGGGAATGGTGAGTTATGAGACTGCTCCAAGCGGGCTCTGAAACCCTGTGTCCATGAAGCTTGCCAGGACAGCAGAGACACAATTATGAAAATCCTCTGACATCACAGTGGACCCGAAAAACAACCCGGCCTCATCTACACAGTGCCAGAGTTGGGCTCAAGTAGCATATTCAAGTCCCACTGCACTCAACTGCAGGTTGCCAATGCAACATGAAAGGGGCAGGCCGGTGGTGCAGTGATGAGGTCCGCACCTTCTGGGTCTGTGGCCTGGGGTGGGCCGGGTGGAATCCTGGGGGTGAGCCTGCTCACCACTGCTTCAGTCATTCTGGAGCAGGCGTCCGAGGTAGTGTAGAGGCAGATGGGCAGGGACGTTAGACAGGGCCAGACTTCCACAGCAAATACAGGAGCATTGCCAGCAGATGTGAGCTCAGCGATGCACTTCTGCCAAAACAAAACCAAATTAAATTTTGCAAAGAATAGAAAAACTGAATCTAAAAAAAAAAAAAAAAACAGCTTGCCAGTGAGAAGAATAAGATCTCTATGAAGAACCTTAGCAAAACAGGTGAAAGCTATGGCAATCGGAAATTAGCAAACGTTTGGGGAAAGAAATTCAAGAAGACACAAGGTTAAAGAAGGATATTCCGGGATCTAGGCATGGAAGAAATAACACACTTGAAACGTCCATACCGGAGAAAGGAATCTCTGGATTCCATGCAATCCCAAAGTTGCAGCAATATGTGCCACAGAGATAGAAGAGAGAATCGTAAAGTTTCTAGGAGGCAACAAGAGACCCTGAATTGGCAAAGGAATCCTCGGGAAAACGAACAAAGCAGGACGTATCACACTTTCTGATTTCAACATATAGGACGAAGCACTAGGAACCAAAACAGCACAGTCTGGGCCCAAAAACTGGCACACAGACCCACGCAAGAGAATCGAGAGCCCAGAGCCCAACTCAAACGTACATGGACAGCCCATTTTCGACCAGGGAGCCAAGAGGAGACAGTGGAGAAAGGAGAGTCTCTACAAGAAACTGTGCTGGGAAGCCTGCACAGCCACATGGCACACAACGAGAGTAGACCATGATGTTACACCTGGCACACACACCACCAAGAAATGGATTAAAGCCTTGAATGGCAGACTTGAGACCTTGAACCTTGTAGGAGAAGACCTAGCCAGAGTGCGCTTTGCCATCTGTCTGAGCCGCCTATTTGGAAGAAGCATGTCTGACTGGGCAAGGGCAACAAAGGAAACAAGAAACAAACGGGATCACATCAAATGCAGACGATTCTGCCCAGTCAATGAAACCATAACTCAATGCAAAGACAGCACAACAACTGGGAGAGGATGTTTGCAAAGCACACATCGGACAAAGGGTGAAAAGCCCAAAGACACAGTCAACTCACACGGCTCCAGAAGAAAAAAGACAACAAGCCAATGAAATACTGGGCAAAAGATGGAAACAGAGATTTCTCCCAAGAAGATCTAAAGAAGGCCAACAGGTGCATGAAAACTTGTTCACCATCATTAAGTCTCAGGCCAATGCAAATCCAAACTGCAAGGACATAGCAGATCACTGTGGTCAGAATGGCTATAAGGAACCAGACAGGAAACAACAAGTGTCAGAGAGTAGGTGGAGACAGGGGAAGCCTCCTGCACTGCTGGTGGGTGTGTAAACTGGTGCAGCCACTACCCCAAGCGGTGTGGAACCGCCTCAGAAATTTAAGAATCCATGTCCCCTATGATCCAGCTGTTCCTCTGTGGCGTGTTTATCCGAAGAACTCGGAAACACTGCCGCTTAAAGACGTGTGCACCACTGAGTTCACCACAGCCTTATTCCCGCTATCCAAGACTTGGAAACAGCCCTGGTGCCCAGCAAGGGACGAATGGAGAAGGAACATGGGCTATAGTCACACAATGGCATACCATTGAGCCGGAACAACGGATGCAATCCAGCCATTTGTGACCACCAGAATGGCTGTGGGGGTTTTATGGAAAGTGAAACAAGCCCCAGGGAGAATGTCAAATACCGTAGGAACTCACTTACAAGGAGAAGAAAAGGCAAGCACTAACCAACAGGTGGCACGGGACATTTGACTGGGGGTTCCCAGAGGCAAAGCGGGGCGGTGGGTGGTGGGTGAAAGAGATGATGAGGCACAAGTGTGTGGTGAGGGCCTGTGACGGCTTACGCTGGTGAAGATGATGTAACCTACACAGAAGTCTAAATCGATGAGGATGCACATCTGAAAGCTGTAGGATGTTCGAATGCAGGGTTATGGCATTAAACTCACCTAAAATCAAAAATGCAAAAAGGGGTCCAGAATGACGGCAGAAAGCTTTGGGGGCTGAAAGAGATTAGAGAAGGTGAAGTTCCCAGGATGGAAAATCACCTCAGAATGCTTACTGATGCTACAGAAAGGTAGACCGTTCCAAATAGATGAAGAGGAATACTACCAAGAAAACATGATCCGTGCTAAACCCATGAACCAACGGAAAATGTTACCGTCCATGATGTTACTACTAATCACCTTCACGAATAATCCAAACAGGCCCACATCTACCCAACTTCAGGCAAAAGGTTGGTCCAAAAGTACAATTCAGGGCCGGCCCTGTGGTGGAGCGGGTAAGTGCCCACGTTCTGCTTGGGTGGCCCGGGCCTCACTGTTTCACATCACGGGTGCAGATCACATTAGCAGTGTTAGGCAATATAGATTTCATGGTAGGGTGCGGACATAGATCATAAATAAGTAGCACTTGTGAGGCTACGTTATCAATAAGCACCAGAAAAAGAACCATGAGAATACTACAATCTAGGAACGCATCTGGTACACTTCCCCAAAGGAAGAAGGAAGGAAAACATGTGACCTGCCAAGGTGGAATTGGCATAGTGCTGGGAGATGACACCATCATTGCGCATGAGAGGATTGTCAGGGCAACTTCAACTTGGGAGGGATTCCAGGACTTTCTCTGGGGAGGGTCCACCCACTTGGCCATCTACACATGATATAAGAGAGACAACCCAGGATAATCTTACAGGAAAGAAACCAGTGTCTAGAGAGAATGTAGCAGGCCGTTCAAAGTTCGAGGAGAAAGTTAGAAACCGACAAGAAATCCAGAAAATGGAAAACTATCCTACCTGGAAAGGGTGAGGAGTCAGACTGGTCTGAGATGGCTCTGAAACTCTGTGTGCATGGAGGTTGTCAGGACAACTTAGAATTTTGAGGTTGTTTATGACATCATGGTGAACATGTCCCCCAAGATGGCCTCACGGTTACAGTCTGAGGATTGGCCTAGGCTAGGCTATTAAATGGAGAGATACCCAGAAACAGCTTTGCCAAACAGAAAGCGGGCACAGAAACTGGAAGAGATAAAACAGACTCTGATTCAAAGGACAAGAAAGGAATCCTTGGCGAGAAGCAAGAATAGAGGGACAAGCAGTGAGAGGAGAACATTGTCATCTATTCAAGCCTATGGGGAGGCCATGCTGATTCAAGTTTGAAACTTGATTGGAAACAAGAGGCTGGGCTTGGGCCTTATCAGACCTACAGTGTCCTTCTGCCTTAAGCATAATCCAAAGTCAAGAATGATGTCTTGAGGACATTGTAGAGGAGAATCGATGCCTCCTTTCTTAGGCCCCTAGCATTCTTTGAAGATCAGTCTCACTTTCCATAGCTCTGGCGTCACCGGGGCCCACAGGGTACATGCTATTGTGTCCCAAGAGATGTCTTTGAAGCCTTGAAGGAATGGAGCCCTGTCATGCTTGGGGGTATGTCTCTTTGTTTGGAAGGGCTGTACAAGTGTGCTGAAAATCCCCCATTTCCAGGGGGCTTCGTTCCTTTGTGAAGGCTGTCCTCCCAGGCTAGAGTGCTCAGTTTGGCTCCAATGAAATTCTCTCCCTACCTCTTGCCGTAGAAGAATTATTGATTATGTGTTTTGACACCATGTGTAAGTAAGTTTGCTGAAAATTAGAACTTTACAATTCTGTTTCAAGAAAAATAAACATGCCAGGTCTGAGGATTTAAGGCAAACAAATGGCACACCCTATAGAAATAAAGGAAGCCCGTATCAAGACGGAATCTAGGGGAACGTTCAAGGATCAGGGGTCAAGTTCAAAACTTCCCAAATCCAGAAAAGAGACAGAAAAATGTCATTCCTGGAGAGAGGAATTCATCAGATTTGTCTAATTTGTCTCGCAAACACTATGTCCATGAAGGGCGTTGCCAGGACCACCTCGAATTTGGAGTTTCTGATATCAGGATGTCAAACCAACACAACTGACCACGTGTTCTCAGTGCTTAGTTTGACCTAGGCTAGGATAGCAAAGATTCCAGCAAGTGCCCCGTGCAAATTCAAAGACAACAACCAAGAATCACGAAAACACTCACACCTCAGCCTACAGAACATACAGTGATTAAAGAAATACAAAATTAATCACTTGGACTGAAGGAGAACAGACTGAAAAGCATATCTAAGGGAGATTGCTGAGAAGACCATGATGAGTATACTATGGAAAAGAAAAAAGGGTCCCACAAAATGGAAGGCGAACAGAAATCACACCTGAATAATCCACAATGAAAGATGTCAATCTTTAGACAGACTCTGCTAGAGCGTTTGAAAGTCAGAGAAATTCACATGCCGAAAAACGGCAGCGAAGGTCAAACATGGGCTAACTGGGAATGGTGAGTTATGAGACTGCTCCAAGCGGGCTCTGAAACCCTGTGTCCATGAAGCTTGCCAGGACAGCAGAGACACAATTATGAAAATCCTCTGACATCACAGTGGACCCGAAAAACAACCCGGCCTCATCTACACAGTGCCAGAGTTGGGCTCAAGTAGCATATTCAAGTCCCACTGCACTCAACTGCAGGTTGCCAATGCAACATGAAAGGGGCAGGCCGGTGGTGCAGTGATGAGGTCCGCACCTTCTGGGTCTGTGGCCTGGGGTGGGCCGGGTGGAATCCTGGGGGTGAGCCTGCTCACCACTGCTTCAGTCATTCTGGAGCAGGCGTCCGAGGTAGTGTAGAGGCAGATGGGCAGGGACGTTAGACAGGGCCAGACTTCCACAGCAAATACAGGAGCATTGCCAGCAGATGTGAGCTCAGCGATGCACTTCTGCCAAAACAAAACCAAATTAAATTTTGCAAAGAATAGAAAAACTGAATCTAAAAAAAAAAAAAAAAACAGCTTGCCAGTGAGAAGAATAAGATCTCTATGAAGAACCTTAGCAAAACAGGTGAAAGCTATGGCAATCGGAAATTAGCAAACGTTTGGGGAAAGAAATTCAAGAAGACACAAGGTTAAAGAAGGATATTCCGGGATCTAGGCATGGAAGAAATAACACACTTGAAACGTCCATACCGGAGAAAGGAATCTCTGGATTCCATGCAATCCCAAAGTTGCAGCAATATGTGCCACAGAGATAGAAGAGAGAATCGTAAAGTTTCTAGGAGGCAACAAGAGACCCTGAATTGGCAAAGGAATCCTCGGGAAAACGAACAAAGCAGGACGTATCACACTTTCTGATTTCAACATATAGGACGAAGCACTAGGAACCAAAACAGCACAGTCTGGGCCCAAAAACTGGCACACAGACCCACGCAAGAGAATCGAGAGCCCAGAGCCCAACTCAAACGTACATGGACAGCCCATTTTCGACCAGGGAGCCAAGAGGAGACAGTGGAGAAAGGAGAGTCTCTACAAGAAACTGTGCTGGGAAGCCTGCACAGCCACATGGCACACAACGAGAGTAGACCATGATGTTACACCTGGCACACACACCACCAAGAAATGGATTAAAGCCTTGAATGGCAGACTTGAGACCTTGAACCTTGTAGGAGAAGACCTAGCCAGAGTGCGCTTTGCCATCTGTCTGAGCCGCCTATTTGGAAGAAGCATGTCTGACTGGGCAAGGGCAACAAAGGAAACAAGAAACAAACGGGATCACATCAAATGCAGACGATTCTGCCCAGTCAATGAAACCATAACTCAATGCAAAGACAGCACAACAACTGGGAGAGGATGTTTGCAAAGCACACATCGGACAAAGGGTGAAAAGCCCAAAGACACAGTCAACTCACACGGCTCCAGAAGAAAAAAGACAACAAGCCAATGAAATACTGGGCAAAAGATGGAAACAGAGATTTCTCCCAAGAAGATCTAAAGAAGGCCAACAGGTGCATGAAAACTTGTTCACCATCATTAAGTCTCAGGCCAATGCAAATCCAAACTGCAAGGACATAGCAGATCACTGTGGTCAGAATGGCTATAAGGAACCAGACAGGAAACAACAAGTGTCAGAGAGTAGGTGGAGACAGGGGAAGCCTCCTGCACTGCTGGTGGGTGTGTAAACTGGTGCAGCCACTACCCCAAGCGGTGTGGAACCGCCTCAGAAATTTAAGAATCCATGTCCCCTATGATCCAGCTGTTCCTCTGTGGCGTGTTTATCCGAAGAACTCGGAAACACTGCCGCTTAAAGACGTGTGCACCACTGAGTTCACCACAGCCTTATTCCCGCTATCCAAGACTTGGAAACAGCCCTGGTGCCCAGCAAGGGACGAATGGAGAAGGAACATGGGCTATAGTCACACAATGGCATACCATTGAGCCGGAACAACGGATGCAATCCAGCCATTTGTGACCACCAGAATGGCTGTGGGGGTTTTATGGAAAGTGAAACAAGCCCCAGGGAGAATGTCAAATACCGTAGGAACTCACTTACAAGGAGAAGAAAAGGCAAGCACTAACCAACAGGTGGCACGGGACATTTGACTGGGGGTTCCCAGAGGCAAAGCGGGGCGGTGGGTGGTGGGTGAAAGAGATGATGAGGCACAAGTGTGTGGTGAGGGCCTGTGACGGCTTACGCTGGTGAAGATGATGTAACCTACACAGAAGTCTAAATCGATGAGGATGCACATCTGAAAGCTGTAGGATGTTCGAATGCAGGGTTATGGCATTAAACTCACCTAAAATCAAAAATGCAAAAAGGGGTCCAGAATGACGGCAGAAAGCTTTGGGGGCTGAAAGAGATTAGAGAAGGTGAAGTTCCCAGGATGGAAAATCACCTCAGAATGCTTACTGATGCTACAGAAAGGTAGACCGTTCCAAATAGATGAAGAGGAATACTACCAAGAAAACATGATCCGTGCTAAACCCATGAACCAACGGAAAATGTTACCGTCCATGATGTTACTACTAATCACCTTCACGAATAATCCAAACAGGCCCACATCTACCCAACTTCAGGCAAAAGGTTGGTCCAAAAGTACAATTCAGGGCCGGCCCTGTGGTGGAGCGGGTAAGTGCCCACGTTCTGCTTGGGTGGCCCGGGCCTCACTGTTTCACATCACGGGTGCAGATCACATTAGCAGTGTTAGGCAATATAGATTTCATGGTAGGGTGCGGACATAGATCATAAATAAGTAGCACTTGTGAGGCTACGTTATCAATAAGCACCAGAAAAAGAACCATGAGAATACTACAATCTAGGAACGCATCTGGTACACTTCCCCAAAGGAAGAAGGAAGGAAAACATGTGACCTGCCAAGGTGGAATTGGCATAGTGCTGGGAGATGACACCATCATTGCGCATGAGAGGATTGTCAGGGCAACTTCAACTTGGGAGGGATTCCAGGACTTTCTCTGGGGAGGGTCCACCCACTTGGCCATCTACACATGATATAAGAGAGACAACCCAGGATAATCTTACAGGAAAGAAACCAGTGTCTAGAGAGAATGTAGCAGGCCGTTCAAAGTTCGAGGAGAAAGTTAGAAACCGACAAGAAATCCAGAAAATGGAAAACTATCCTACCTGGAAAGGGTGAGGAGTCAGACTGGTCTGAGATGGCTCTGAAACTCTGTGTGCATGGAGGTTGTCAGGACAACTTAGAATTTTGAGGTTGTTTATGACATCATGGTGAACATGTCCCCCAAGATGGCCTCACGGTTACAGTCTGAGGATTGGCCTAGGCTAGGCTATTAAATGGAGAGATACCCAGAAACAGCTTTGCCAAACAGAAAGCGGGCACAGAAACTGGAAGAGATAAAACAGACTCTGATTCAAAGGACAAGAAAGGAATCCTTGGCGAGAAGCAAGAATAGAGGGACAAGCAGTGAGAGGAGAACATTGTCATCTATTCAAGCCTATGGGGAGGCCATGCTGATTCAAGTTTGAAACTTGATTGGAAACAAGAGGCTGGGCTTGGGCCTTATCAGACCTACAGTGTCCTTCTGCCTTAAGCATAATCCAAAGTCAAGAATGATGTCTTGAGGACATTGTAGAGGAGAATCGATGCCTCCTTTCTTAGGCCCCTAGCATTCTTTGAAGATCAGTCTCACTTTCCATAGCTCTGGCGTCACCGGGGCCCACAGGGTACATGCTATTGTGTCCCAAGAGATGTCTTTGAAGCCTTGAAGGAATGGAGCCCTGTCATGCTTGGGGGTATGTCTCTTTGTTTGGAAGGGCTGTACAAGTGTGCTGAAAATCCCCCATTTCCAGGGGGCTTCGTTCCTTTGTGAAGGCTGTCCTCCCAGGCTAGAGTGCTCAGTTTGGCTCCAATGAAATTCTCTCCCTACCTCTTGCCGTAGAAGAATTATTGATTATGTGTTTTGACACCATGTGTAAGTAAGTTTGCTGAAAATTAGAACTTTACAATTCTGTTTCAAGAAAAATAAACATGCCAGGTCTGAGGATTTAAGGCAAACAAATGGCACACCCTATAGAAATAAAGGAAGCCCGTATCAAGACGGAATCTAGGGGAACGTTCAAGGATCAGGGGTCAAGTTCAAAACTTCCCAAATCCAGAAAAGAGACAGAAAAATATCATTCCTGGAGAGAGGAATTCATCAGATTTGTCTAATTTGTCTCGCAAACACTATGTCCATGAAGGGCGTTGCCAGGACCACCTCGAATTTGGAGTTTCTGATATCAGGATGTCAAACCAACACAACTGACCACGTGTTCTCAGTGCTTAGTTTGACCTAGGCTAGGATAGCAAAGATTCCAGCAAGTGCCCCGTGCAAATTCAAAGACAACAACCAAGAATCACGAAAACACTCACACCTCAGCCTACAGAACATACAGTGATTAAAGAAATACAAAATTAATCACTTGGACTGAAGGAGAACAGACTGAAAAGCATATCTAAGGGAGATTGCTGAGAAGACCATGATGAGTATACTATGGAAAAGAAAAAAGGGTCCCACAAAATGGAAGGCGAACAGAAATCACACCTGAATAATCCACAATGAAAGATGTCAATCTTTAGACAGACTCTGCTAGAGCGTTTGAAAGTCAGAGAAATTCACATGCCGAAAAACGGCAGCGAAGGTCAAACATGGGCTAACTGGGAATGGTGAGTTATGAGACTGCTCCAAGCGGGCTCTGAAACCCTGTGTCCATGAAGCTTGCCAGGACAGCAGAGACACAATTATGAAAATCCTCTGACATCACAGTGGACCCGAAAAACAACCCGGCCTCATCTACACAGTGCCAGAGTTGGGCTCAAGTAGCATATTCAAGTCCCACTGCACTCAACTGCAGGTTGCCAATGCAACATGAAAGGGGCAGGCCGGTGGTGCAGCGATGAGGTCCGCACCTTCTGGGTCTGTGGCCTGGGGTGGGCCGGGTGGAATCCTGGGGGTGAGCCTGCTCACCACTGCTTCAGTCATTCTGGAGCAGGCGTCCGAGGTAGTGTAGAGGCAGATGGGCAGGGACATTAGACAGGGCCAGACTTCCACAGCAAATACAGGAGCATTGCCAGCAGATGTGAGCTCAGCGATGCACTTCTGCCAAAACAAAACCAAATTAAATTTTGCAAAGAATAGAAAAACTGAATCTAAAAAAAAAAAAAAAAACAGCTTGCCAGTGAGAAGAATAAGATCTCTATGAAGAACCTTAGCAAAACAGGTGAAAGCTATGGCAATCGGAAATTAGCAAACGTTTGGGGAAAGAAATTCAAGAAGACACAAGGTTAAAGAAGGATATTCCGGGATCTAGGCATGGAAGAAATAACACACTTGAAACGTCCATACCGGAGAAAGGAATCTCTGGATTCCATGCAATCCCAAAGTTGCAGCAATATGTGCCACAGAGATAGAAGAGAGAATCGTAAAGTTTCTAGGAGGCAACAAGAGACCCTGAATTGGCAAAGGAATCCTCGGGAAAACGAACAAAGCAGGACGTATCACACTTTCTGATTTCAACATATAGGACGAAGCACTAGGAACCAAAACAGCACAGTCTGGGCCCAAAAACTGGCACACAGACCCACGCAAGAGAATCGAGAGCCCAGAGCCCAACTCAAACGTACATGGACAGCCCATTTTCGACCAGGGAGCCAAGAGGAGACAGTGGAGAAAGGAGAGTCTCTACAAGAAACTGTGCTGGGAAGCCTGCACAGCCACATGGCACACAACGAGAGTAGACCATGATGTTACACCTGGCACACACACCACCAAGAAATGGATTAAAGCCTTGAATGGCAGACTTGAGACCTTGAACCTTGTAGGAGAAGACCTAGCCAGAGTGCGCTTTGCCATCTGTCTGAGCCGCCTATTTGGAAGAAGCATGTCTGACTGGGCAAGGGCAACAAAGGAAACAAGAAACAAACGGGATCACATCAAATGCAGACGATTCTGCCCAGTCAATGAAACCATAACTCAATGCAAAGACAGCACAACAACTGGGAGAGGATGTTTGCAAAGCACACATCGGACAAAGGGTGAAAAGCCCAAAGACACAGTCAACTCACACGGCTCCAGAAGAAAAAAGACAACAAGCCAATGAAATACTGGGCAAAAGATGGAAACAGAGATTTCTCCCAAGAAGATCTAAAGAAGGCCAACAGGTGCATGAAAACTTGTTCACCATCATTAAGTCTCAGGCCAATGCAAATCCAAACTGCAAGGACATAGCAGATCACTGTGGTCAGAATGGCTATAAGGAACCAGACAGGAAACAACAAGTGTCAGAGAGTAGGTGGAGACAGGGGAAGCCTCCTGCACTGCTGGTGGGTGTGTAAACTGGTGCAGCCACTACCCCAAGCGGTGTGGAACCGCCTCAGAAATTTAAGAATCCATGTCCCCTATGATCCAGCTGTTCCTCTGTGGCGTGTTTATCCGAAGAACTCGGAAACACTGCCGCTTAAAGACGTGTGCACCACTGAGTTCACCACAGCCTTATTCCCGCTATCCAAGACTTGGAAACAGCCCTGGTGCCCAGCAAGGGACGAATGGAGAAGGAACATGGGCTATAGTCACACAATGGCATACCATTGAGCCGGAACAACGGATGCAATCCAGCCATTTGTGACCACCAGAATGGCTGTGGGGGTTTTATGGAAAGTGAAACAAGCCCCAGGGAGAATGTCAAATACCGTAGGAACTCACTTACAAGGAGAAGAAAAGGCAAGCACTAACCAACAGGTGGCACGGGACATTTGACTGGGGGTTCCCAGAGGCAAAGCGGGGCGGTGGGTGGTGGGTGAAAGAGATGATGAGGCACAAGTGTGTGGTGAGGGCCTGTGACGGCTTACGCTGGTGAAGATGATGTAACCTACACAGAAGTCTAAATCGATGAGGATGCACATCTGAAAGCTGTAGGATGTTCGAATGCAGGGTTATGGCATTAAACTCACCTAAAATCAAAAATGCAAAAAGGGGTCCAGAATGACGGCAGAAAGCTTTGGGGGCTGAAAGAGATTAGAGAAGGTGAAGTTCCCAGGATGGAAAATCACCTCAGAATGCTTACTGATGCTACAGAAAGGTAGACCGTTCCAAATAGATGAAGAGGAATACTACCAAGAAAACATGATCCGTGCTAAACCCATGAACCAACGGAAAATGTTACCGTCCATGATGTTACTACTAATCACCTTCACGAATAATCCAAACAGGCCCACATCTACCCAACTTCAGGCAAAAGGTTGGTCCAAAAGTACAATTCAGGGCCGGCCCTGTGGTGGAGCGGGTAAGTGCCCACGTTCTGCTTGGGTGGCCCGGGCCTCACTGTTTCACATCACGGGTGCAGATCACATTAGCAGTGTTAGGCAATATAGATTTCATGGTAGGGTGCGGACATAGATCATAAATAAGTAGCACTTGTGAGGCTACGTTATCAATAAGCACCAGAAAAAGAACCATGAGAATACTACAATCTAGGAACGCATCTGGTACACTTCCCCAAAGGAAGAAGGAAGGAAAACATGTGACCTGCCAAGGTGGAATTGGCATAGTGCTGGGAGATGACACCATCATTGCGCATGAGAGGATTGTCAGGGCAACTTCAACTTGGGAGGGATTCCAGGACTTTCTCTGGGGAGGGTCCACCCACTTGGCCATCTACACATGATATAAGAGAGACAACCCAGGATAATCTTACAGGAAAGAAACCAGTGTCTAGAGAGAATGTAGCAGGCCGTTCAAAGTTCGAGGAGAAAGTTAGAAACCGACAAGAAATCCAGAAAATGGAAAACTATCCTACCTGGAAAGGGTGAGGAGTCAGACTGGTCTGAGATGGCTCTGAAACTCTGTGTGCATGGAGGTTGTCAGGACAACTTAGAATTTTGAGGTTGTTTATGACATCATGGTGAACATGTCCCCCAAGATGGCCTCACGGTTACAGTCTGAGGATTGGCCTAGGCTAGGCTATTAAATGGAGAGATACCCAGAAACAGCTTTGCCAAACAGAAAGCGGGCACAGAAACTGGAAGAGATAAAACAGACTCTGATTCAAAGGACAAGAAAGGAATCCTTGGCGAGAAGCAAGAATAGAGGGACAAGCAGTGAGAGGAGAACATTGTCATCTATTCAAGCCTATGGGGAGGCCATGCTGATTCAAGTTTGAAACTTGATTGGAAACAAGAGGCTGGGCTTGGGCCTTATCAGACCTACAGTGTCCTTCTGCCTTAAGCATAATCCAAAGTCAAGAATGATGTCTTGAGGACATTGTAGAGGAGAATCGATGCCTCCTTTCTTAGGCCCCTAGCATTCTTTGAAGATCAGTCTCACTTTCCATAGCTCTGGCGTCACCGGGGCCCACAGGGTACATGCTATTGTGTCCCAAGAGATGTCTTTGAAGCCTTGAAGGAATGGAGCCCTGTCATGCTTGGGGGTATGTCTCTTTGTTTGGAAGGGCTGTACAAGTGTGCTGAAAATCCCCCATTTCCAGGGGGCTTCGTTCCTTTGTGAAGGCTGTCCTCCCAGGCTAGAGTGCTCAGTTTGGCTCCAATGAAATTCTCTCCCTACCTCTTGCCGTAGAAGAATTATTGATTATGTGTTTTGACACCATGTGTAAGTAAGTTTGCTGAAAATTAGAACTTTACAATTCTGTTTCAAGAAAAATAAACATGCCAGGTCTGAGGATTTAAGGCAAACAAATGGCACACCCTATAGAAATAAAGGAAGCCCGTATCAAGACGGAATCTAGGGGAACGTTCAAGGATCAGGGGTCAAGTTCAAAACTTCCCAAATCCAGAAAAGAGACAGAAAAATATCATTCCTGGAGAGAGGAATTCATCAGATTTGTCTAATTTGTCTCGCAAACACTATGTCCATGAAGGGCGTTGCCAGGACCACCTCGAATTTGGAGTTTCTGATATCAGGATGTCAAACCAACACAACTGACCACGTGTTCTCAGTGCTTAGTTTGACCTAGGCTAGGATAGCAAAGATTCCAGCAAGTGCCCCGTGCAAATTCAAAGACAACAACCAAGAATCACGAAAACACTCACACCTCAGCCTACAGAACATACAGTGATTAAAGAAATACAAAATTAATCACTTGGACTGAAGGAGAACAGACTGAAAAGCATATCTAAGGGAGATTGCTGAGAAGACCATGATGAGTATACTATGGAAAAGAAAAAAGGGTCCCACAAAATGGAAGGCGAACAGAAATCACACCTGAATAATCCACAATGAAAGATGTCAATCTTTAGACAGACTCTGCTAGAGCGTTTGAAAGTCAGAGAAATTCACATGCCGAAAAACGGCAGCGAAGGTCAAACATGGGCTAACTGGGAATGGTGAGTTATGAGACTGCTCCAAGCGGGCTCTGAAACCCTGTGTCCATGAAGCTTGCCAGGACAGCAGAGACACAATTATGAAAATCCTCTGACATCACAGTGGACCCGAAAAACAACCCGGCCTCATCTACACAGTGCCAGAGTTGGGCTCAAGTAGCATATTCAAGTCCCACTGCACTCAACTGCAGGTTGCCAATGCAACATGAAAGGGGCAGGCCGGTGGTGCAGCGATGAGGTCCGCACCTTCTGGGTCTGTGGCCTGGGGTGGGCCGGGTGGAATCCTGGGGGTGAGCCTGCTCACCACTGCTTCAGTCATTCTGGAGCAGGCGTCCGAGGTAGTGTAGAGGCAGATGGGCAGGGACGTTAGACAGGGCCAGACTTCCACAGCAAATACAGGAGCATTGCCAGCAGATGTGAGCTCAGCGATGCACTTCTGCCAAAACAAAACCAAATTAAATTTTGCAAAGAATAGAAAAACTGAATCTAAAAAAAAAAAAAAAACAGCTTGCCAGTGAGAAGAATAAGATCTCTATGAAGAACCTTAGCAAAACAGGTGAAAGCTATGGCAATCGGAAATTAGCAAACGTTTGGGGAAAGAAATTCAAGAAGACACAAGGTTAAAGAAGGATATTCCGGGATCTAGGCATGGAAGAAATAACACACTTGAAACGTCCATACCGGAGAAAGGAATCTCTGGATTCCATGCAATCCCAAAGTTGCAGCAATATGTGCCACAGAGATAGAAGAGAGAATCGTAAAGTTTCTAGGAGGCAACAAGAGACCCTGAATTGGCAAAGGAATCCTCGGGAAAACGAACAAAGCAGGACGTATCACACTTTCTGATTTCAACATATAGGACGAAGCACTAGGAACCAAAACAGCACAGTCTGGGCCCAAAAACTGGCACACAGACCCACGCAAGAGAATCGAGAGCCCAGAGCCCAACTCAAACGTACATGGACAGCCCATTTTCGACCAGGGAGCCAAGAGGAGACAGTGGAGAAAGGAGAGTCTCTACAAGAAACTGTGCTGGGAAGCCTGCACAGCCACATGGCACACAACGAGAGTAGACCATGATGTTACACCTGGCACACACACCACCAAGAAATGGATTAAAGCCTTGAATGGCAGACTTGAGACCTTGAACCTTGTAGGAGAAGACCTAGCCAGAGTGCGCTTTGCCATCTGTCTGAGCCGCCTATTTGGAAGAAGCATGTCTGACTGGGCAAGGGCAACAAAGGAAACAAGAAACAAACGGGATCACATCAAATGCAGACGATTCTGCCCAGTCAATGAAACCATAACTCAATGCAAAGACAGCACAACAACTGGGAGAGGATGTTTGCAAAGCACACATCGGACAAAGGGTGAAAAGCCCAAAGACACAGTCAACTCACACGGCTCCAGAAGAAAAAAGACAACAAGCCAATGAAATACTGGGCAAAAGATGGAAACAGAGATTTCTCCCAAGAAGATCTAAAGAAGGCCAACAGGTGCATGAAAACTAGTTCACCATCATTAAGTCTCAGGCCAATGCAAATCCAAACTGCAAGGACATAGCAGATCACTGTGGTCAGAATGGCTATAAGGAACCAGACAGGAAACAACAAGTGTCAGAGAGCAGGTGGAGACAGGGGAAGCCTCCTGCACTGCTGGTGGGTGTGTAAACTGGTGCAGCCACTACCCCAAGCGGTGTGGAACCGCCTCAGAAATTTAAGAATCCATGTCCCCTATGATCCAGCTGTTCCTCTGTGGCGTGTTTATCCGAAGAACTCGGAAACACTGCCGCTTAAAGACGTGTGCACCACTGAGTTCACCACAGCCTTATTCCCGCTATCCAAGACTTGGAAACAGCCCTGGTGCCCAGCAAGGGACGAATGGAGAAGGAACATGGGCTATAGTCACACAATGGCATACCATTGAGCCGGAACAACGGATGCAATCCAGCCATTTGTGACCACCAGAATGGCTGTGGGGGTTTTATGGAAAGTGAAACAAGCCCCAGGGAGAATGTCAAATACCGTAGGAACTCACTTACAAGGAGAAGAAAAGGCAAGCACTAACCAACAGGTGGCACGGGACATTTGACTGGGGGTTCCCAGAGGCAAAGCGGGGCGGTGGGTGGTGGGTGAAAGAGATGATGAGGCACAAGTGTGTGGTGAGGGCCTGTGACGGCTTACGCTGGTGAAGATGATGTAACCTACACAGAAGTCTAAATCGATGAGGATGCACATCTGAAAGCTGTAGGATGTTCGAATGCAGGGTTATGGCATTAAACTCACCTAAAATCAAAAATGCAAAAAGGGGTCCAGAATGACGGCAGAAAGCTTTGGGGGCTGAAAGAGATTAGAGAAGGTGAAGTTCCCAGGATGGAAAATCACCTCAGAATGCTTACTGATGCTACAGAAAGGTAGACCGTTCCAAATAGATGAAGAGGAATACTACCAAGAAAACATGATCCGTGCTAAACCCATGAACCAACGGAAAATGTTACCGTCCATGATGTTACTACTAATCACCTTCACGAATAATCCAAACAGGCCCACATCTACCCAACTTCAGGCAAAAGGTTGGTCCAAAAGTACAATTCAGGGCCGGCCCTGTGGTGGAGCGGGTAAGTGCCCACGTTCTGCTTGGGTGGCCCGGGCCTCACTGTTTCACATCACGGGTGCAGATCACATTAGCAGTGTTAGGCAATATAGATTTCATGGTAGGGTGCGGACATAGATCATAAATAAGTAGCACTTGTGAGGCTACGTTATCAATAAGCACCAGAAAAAGAACCATGAGAATACTACAATCTAGGAACGCATCTGGTACACTTCCCCAAAGGAAGAAGGAAGGAAAACATGTGACCTGCCAAGGTGGAATTGGCATAGTGCTGGGAGATGACACCATCATTGCGCATGAGAGGATTGTCAGGGCAACTTCAACTTGGGAGGGATTCCAGGACTTTCTCTGGGGAGGGTCCACCCACTTGGCCATCTACACATGATATAAGAGAGACAACCCAGGATAATCTTACAGGAAAGAAACCAGTGTCTAGAGAGAATGTAGCAGGCCGTTCAAAGTTCGAGGAGAAAGTTAGAAACCGACAAGAAATCCAGAAAATGGAAAACTATCCTACCTGGAAAGGGTGAGGAGTCAGACTGGTCTGAGATGGCTCTGAAACTCTGTGTGCATGGAGGTTGTCAGGACAACTTAGAATTTTGAGGTTGTTTATGACATCATGGTGAACATGTCCCCCAAGATGGCCTCACGGTTACAGTCTGAGGATTGGCCTAGGCTAGGCTATTAAATGGAGAGATACCCAGAAACAGCTTTGCCAAACAGAAAGCGGGCACAGAAACTGGAAGAGATAAAACAGACTCTGATTCAAAGGACAAGAAAGGAATCCTTGGCGAGAAGCAAGAATAGAGGGACAAGCAGTGAGAGGAGAACATTGTCATCTATTCAAGCCTATGGGGAGGCCATGCTGATTCAAGTTTGAAACTTGATTGGAAACAAGAGGCTGGGCTTGGGCCTTATCAGACCTACAGTGTCCTTCTGCCTTAAGCATAATCCAAAGTCAAGAATGATGTCTTGAGGACATTGTAGAGGAGAATCGATGCCTCCTTTCTTAGGCCCCTAGCATTCTTTGAAGATCAGTCTCACTTTCCATAGCTCTGGCGTCACCGGGGCCCACAGGGTACATGCTATTGTGTCCCAAGAGATGTCTTTGAAGCCTTGAAGGAATGGAGCCCTGTCATGCTTGGGGGTATGTCTCTTTGTTTGGAAGGGCTGTACAAGTGTGCTGAAAATCCCCCATTTCCAGGGGGCTTCGTTCCTTTGTGAAGGCTGTCCTCCCAGGCTAGAGTGCTCAGTTTGGCTCCAATGAAATTCTCTCCCTACCTCTTGCCGTAGAAGAATTATTGATTATGTGTTTTGACACCATGTGTAAGTAAGTTTGCTGAAAATTAGAACTTTACAATTCTGTTTCAAGAAAAATAAACATGCCAGGTCTGAGGATTTAAGGCAAACAAATGGCACACCCTATAGAAATAAAGGAAGCCCGTATCAAGACGGAATCTAGGGGAACGTTCAAGGATCAGGGGTCAAGTTCAAAACTTCCCAAATCCAGAAAAGAGACAGAAAAATGTCATTCCTGGAGAGAGGAATTCATCAGATTTGTCTAATTTGTCTCGCAAACACTATGTCCATGAAGGGCGTTGCCAGGACCACCTCGAATTTGGAGTTTCTGATATCAGGATGTCAAACCAACACAACTGACCACGTGTTCTCAGTGCTTAGTTTGACCTAGGCTAGGATAGCAAAGATTCCAGCAAGTGCCCCGTGCAAATTCAAAGACAACAACCAAGAATCACGAAAACACTCACACCTCAGCCTACAGAACATACAGTGATTAAAGAAATACAAAATTAATCACTTGGACTGAAGGAGAACAGACTGAAAAGCATATCTAAGGGAGATTGCTGAGAAGACCATGATGAGTATACTATGGAAAAGAAAAAAGGGTCCCACAAAATGGAAGGCGAACAGAAATCACACCTGAATAATCCACAATGAAAGATGTCAATCTTTAGACAGACTCTGCTAGAGCGTTTGAAAGTCAGAGAAATTCACATGCCGAAAAACGGCAGCGAAGGTCAAACATGGGCTAACTGGGAATGGTGAGTTATGAGACTGCTCCAAGCGGGCTCTGAAACCCTGTGTCCATGAAGCTTGCCAGGACAGCAGAGACACAATTATGAAAATCCTCTGACATCACAGTGGACCCGAAAAACAACCTGGCCTCATCTACACAGTGCCAGAGTTGGGCTCAAGTAGCATATTCAAGTCCCACTGCACTCAACTGCAGGTTGCCAATGCAACATGAAAGGGGCAGGCCGGTGGTGCAGCGATGAGGTCCGCACCTTCTGGGTCTGTGGCCTGGGGTGGGCCGGGTGGAATCCTGGGGGTGAGCCTGCTCACCACTGCTTCAGTCATTCTGGAGCAGGCGTCCGAGGTAGTGTAGAGGCAGATGGGCAGGGACGTTAGACAGGGCCAGACTTCCACAGCAAATACAGGAGCATTGCCAGCAGATGTGAGCTCAGCGATGCACTTCTGCCAAAACAAAACCAAATTAAATTTTGCAAAGAATAGAAAAACTGAATCTAAAAAAAAAAAAAAAAACAGCTTGCCAGTGAGAAGAATAAGATCTCTATGAAGAACCTTAGCAAAACAGGTGAAAGCTATGGCAATCGGAAATTAGCAAACGTTTGGGGAAAGAAATTCAAGAAGACACAAGGTTAAAGAAGGATATTCCGGGATCTAGGCATGGAAGAAATAACACACTTGAAACGTCCATACCGGAGAAAGGAATCTCTGGATTCCATGCAATCCCAAAGTTGCAGCAATATGTGCCACAGAGATAGAAGAGAGAATCGTAAAGTTTCTAGGAGGCAACAAGAGACCCTGAATTGGCAAAGGAATCCTCGGGAAAACGAACAAAGCAGGACGTATCACACTTTCTGATTTCAACATATAGGACGAAGCACTAGGAACCAAAACAGCACAGTCTGGGCCCAAAAACTGGCACACAGACCCACGCAAGAGAATCGAGAGCCCAGAGCCCAACTCAAACGTACATGGACAGCCCATTTTCGACCAGGGAGCCAAGAGGAGACAGTGGAGAAAGGAGAGTCTCTACAAGAAACTGTGCTGGGAAGCCTGCACAGCCACATGGCACACAACGAGAGTAGACCATGATGTTACACCTGGCACACACACCACCAAGAAATGGATTAAAGCCTTGAATGGCAGACTTGAGACCTTGAACCTTGTAGGAGAAGACCTAGCCAGAGTGCGCTTTGCCATCTGTCTGAGCCGCCTATTTGGAAGAAGCATGTCTGACTGGGCAAGGGCAACAAAGGAAACAAGAAACAAACGGGATCACATCAAATGCAGACGATTCTGCCCAGTCAATGAAACCATAACTCAATGCAAAGACAGCACAACAACTGGGAGAGGATGTTTGCAAAGCACACATCGGACAAAGGGTGAAAAGCCCAAAGACACAGTCAACTCACACGGCTCCAGAAGAAAAAAGACAACAAGCCAATGAAATACTGGGCAAAAGATGGAAACAGAGATTTCTCCCAAGAAGATCTAAAGAAGGCCAACAGGTGCATGAAAACTTGTTCACCATCATTAAGTCTCAGGCCAATGCAAATCCAAACTGCAAGGACATAGCAGATCACTGTGGTCAGAATGGCTATAAGGAACCAGACAGGAAACAACAAGTGTCAGAGAGTAGGTGGAGACAGGGGAAGCCTCCTGCACTGCTGGTGGGTGTGTAAACTGGTGCAGCCACTACCCCAAGCGGTGTGGAACCGCCTCAGAAATTTAAGAATCCATGTCCCCTATGATCCAGCTGTTCCTCTGTGGCGTGTTTATCCGAAGAACTCGGAAACACTGCCGCTTAAAGACGTGTGCACCACTGAGTTCACCACAGCCTTATTCCCGCTATCCAAGACTTGGAAACAGCCCTGGTGCCCAGCAAGGGACGAATGGAGAAGGAACATGGGCTATAGTCACACAATGGCATACCATTGAGCCGGAACAACGGATGCAATCCAGCCATTTGTGACCACCAGAATGGCTGTGGGGGTTTTATGGAAAGTGAAACAAGCCCCAGGGAGAATGTCAAATACCGTAGGAACTCACTTACAAGGAGAAGAAAAGGCAAGCACTAACCAACAGGTGGCACGGGACATTTGACTGGGGGTTCCCAGAGGCAAAGCGGGGCGGTGGGTGGTGGGTGAAAGAGATGATGAGGCACAAGTGTGTGGTGAGGGCCTGTGACGGCTTACGCTGGTGAAGATGATGTAACCTACACAGAAGTCTAAATCGATGAGGATGCACATCTGAAAGCTGTAGGATGTTCGAATGCAGGGTTATGGCATTAAATTCACCTAAAATCAAAAATGCAAAAAGGGGTCCAGAATGACGGCAGAAAGCTTTGGGGGCTGAAAGAGATTAGAGAAGGTGAAGTTCCCAGGATGGAAAATCACCTCAGAATGCTTACTGATGCTACAGAAAGGTAGACCGTTCCAAATAGATGAAGAGGAATACTACCAAGAAAACATGATCCGTGCTAAACCCATGAACCAACGGAAAATGTTACCGTCCATGATGTTACTACTAATCACCTTCACGAATAATCCAAACAGGCCCACATCTACCCAACTTCAGGCAAAAGGTTGGTCCAAAAGTACAATTCAGGGCCGGCCCTGTGGTGGAGCGGGTAAGTGCCCACGTTCTGCCTGGGTGGCCCGGGCCTCACTGTTTCACATCACGGGTGCAGATCACATTAGCAGTGTTAGGCAATATAGATTTCATGGTAGGGTGCGGACATAGATCATAAATAAGTAGCACTTGTGAGGCTACGTTATCAATAAGCACCAGAAAAAGAACCATGAGAATACTACAATCTAGGAACGCATCTGGTACACTTCCCCAAAGGAAGAAGGAAGGAAAACATGTGACCTGCCAAGGTGGAATTGGCATAGTGCTGGGAGATGACACCATCATTGCGCATGAGAGGATTGTCAGGGCAACTTCAACTTGGGAGGGATTCCAGGACTTTCTCTGGGGAGGGTCCACCCACTTGGCCATCTACACATGACATAAGAGAGACAACCCAGGATAATCTTACAGGAAAGAAACCAGTGTCTAGAGAGAATGTAGCAGGCCGTTCAAAGTTCGAGGAGAAAGTTAGAAACCGACAAGAAATCCAGAAAATGGAAAACTATCCTACCTGGAAAGGGTGAGGAGTCAGACTGGTCTGAGATGGCTCTGAAACTCTGTGTGCATGGAGGTTGTCAGGACAACTTAGAATTTTGAGGTTGTTTATGACATCATGGTGAACATGTCCCCCAAGATGGCCTCACGGTTACAGTCTGAGGATTGGCCTAGGCTAGGCTATTAAATGGAGAGATACCCAGAAACAGCTTTGCCAAACAGAAAGCGGGCACAGAAACTGGAAGAGATAAAACAGACTCTGATTCAAAGGACAAGAAAGGAATCCTTGGCGAGAAGCAAGAATAGAGGGACAAGCAGTGAGAGGAGAACATTGTCATCTATTCAAGCCTATGGGGAGGCCATGCTGATTCAAGTTTGAAACTTGATTGGAAACAAGAGGCTGGGCTTGGGCCTTATCAGACCTACAGTGTCCTTCTGCCTTAAGCATAATCCAAAGTCAAGAATGATGTCTTGAGGACATTGTAGAGGAGAATCGATGCCTCCTTTCTTAGGCCCCTAGCATTCTTTGAAGATCAGTCTCACTTTCCATAGCTCTGGCGTCACCGGGGCCCACAGGGTACATGCTATTGTGTCCCAAGAGATGTCTTTGAAGCCTTGAAGGAATGGAGCCCTGTCATGCTTGGGGGTATGTCTCTTTGTTTGGAAGGGCTGTACAAGTGTGCTGAAAATCCCCCATTTCCAGGGGGCTTCGTTCCTTTGTGAAGGCTGTCCTCCCAGGCTAGAGTGCTCAGTTTGGCTCCAATGAAATTCTCTCCCTACCTCTTGCCGTAGAAGAATTATTGATTATGTGTTTTGACACCATGTGTAAGTAAGTTTGCTGAAAATTAGAACTTTACAATTCTGTTTCAAGAAAAATAAACATGCCAGGTCTGAGGATTTAAGGCAAACAAATGGCACACCCTATAGAAATAAAGGAAGCCCGTATCAAGACGGAATCTAGGGGAACGTTCAAGGATCAGGGGTCAAGTTCAAAACTTCCCAAATCCAGAAAAGAGACAGAAAAATGTCATTCCTGGAGAGAGGAATTCATCAGATTTGTCTAATTTGTCTCGCAAACACTATGTCCATGAAGGGCGTTGCCAGGACCACCTCGAATTTGGAGTTTCTGATATCAGGATGTCAAACCAACACAACTGACCACGTGTTCTCAGTGCTTAGTTTGACCTAGGCTAGGATAGCAAAGATTCCAGCAAGTGCCCCGTGCAAATTCAAAGACAACAACCAAGAATCACGAAAACACTCACACCTCAGCCTACAGAACATACAGTGATTAAAGAAATACAAAATTAATCACTTGGACTGAAGGAGAACAGACTGAAAAGCATATCTAAGGGAGATTGCTGAGAAGACCATGATGAGTATACTATGGAAAAGAAAAAAGGGTCCCACAAAATGGAAGGCGAACAGAAATCACACCTGAATAATCCACAATGAAAGATGTCAATCTTTAGACAGACTCTGCTAGAGCGTTTGAAAGTCAGAGAAATTCACATGCCGAAAAACGGCAGCGAAGGTCAAACATGGGCTAACTGGGAATGGTGAGTTATGAGACTGCTCCAAGCGGGCTCTGAAACCCTGTGTCCATGAAGCTTGCCAGGACAGCAGAGACACAATTATGAAAATCCTCTGACATCACAGTGGACCCGAAAAACAACCTGGCCTCATCTACACAGTGCCAGAGTTGGGCTCAAGTAGCATATTCAAGTCCCACTGCACTCAACTGCAGGTTGCCAATGCAACATGAAAGGGGCAGGCCGGTGGTGCAGCGATGAGGTCCGCACCTTCTGGGTCTGTGGCCTGGGGTGGGCCGGGTGGAATCCTGGGGGTGAGCCTGCTCACCACTGCTTCAGTCATTCTGGAGCAGGCGTCCGAGGTAGTGTAGAGGCAGATGGGCAGGGACGTTAGACAGGGCCAGACTTCCACAGCAAATACAGGAGCATTGCCAGCAGATGTGAGCTCAGCGATGCACTTCTGCCAAAACAAAACCAAATTAAATTTTGCAAAGAATAGAAAAACTGAATCTAAAAAAAAAAAAAAAAACAGCTTGCCAGTGAGAAGAATAAGATCTCTATGAAGAACCTTAGCAAAACAGGTGAAAGCTATGGCAATCGGAAATTAGCAAACGTTTGGGGAAAGAAATTCAAGAAGACACAAGGTTAAAGAAGGATATTCCGGGATCTAGGCATGGAAGAAATAACACACTTGAAACGTCCATACCGGAGAAAGGAATCTCTGGATTCCATGCAATCCCAAAGTTGCAGCAATATGTGCCACAGAGATAGAAGAGAGAATCGTAAAGTTTCTAGGAGGCAACAAGAGACCCTGAATTGGCAAAGGAATCCTCGGGAAAACGAACAAAGCAGGACGTATCACACTTTCTGATTTCAACATATAGGACGAAGCACTAGGAACCAAAACAGCACAGTCTGGGCCCAAAAACTGGCACACAGACCCACGCAAGAGAATCGAGAGCCCAGAGCCCAACTCAAACGTACATGGACAGCCCATTTTCGACCAGGGAGCCAAGAGGAGACAGTGGAGAAAGGAGAGTCTCTACAAGAAACTGTGCTGGGAAGCCTGCACAGCCACATGGCACACAACGAGAGTAGACCATGATGTTACACCTGGCACACACACCACCAAGAAATGGATTAAAGCCTTGAATGGCAGACTTGAGACCTTGAACCTTGTAGGAGAAGACCTAGCCAGAGTGCGCTTTGCCATCTGTCTGAGCCGCCTATTTGGAAGAAGCATGTCTGACTGGGCAAGGGCAACAAAGGAAACAAGAAACAAACGGGATCACATCAAATGCAGACGATTCTGCCCAGTCAATGAAACCATAACTCAATGCAAAGACAGCACAACAACTGGGAGAGGATGTTTGCAAAGCACACATCGGACAAAGGGTGAAAAGCCCAAAGACACAGTCAACTCACACGGCTCCAGAAGAAAAAAGACAACAAGCCAATGAAATACTGGGCAAAAGATGGAAACAGAGATTTCTCCCAAGAAGATCTAAAGAAGGCCAACAGGTGCATGAAAACTTGTTCACCATCATTAAGTCTCAGGCCAATGCAAATCCAAACTGCAAGGACATAGCAGATCACTGTGGTCAGAATGGCTATAAGGAACCAGACAGGAAACAACAAGTGTCAGAGAGCAGGTGGAGACAGGGGAAGCCTCCTGCACTGCTGGTGGGTGTGTAAACTGGTGCAGCCACTACCCCAAGCGGTGTGGAACCGCCTCAGAAATTTAAGAATCCATGTCCCCTATGATCCAGCTGTTCCTCTGTGGCGTGTTTATCCGAAGAACTCGGAAACACTGCCGCTTAAAGACGTGTGCACCACTGAGTTCACCACAGCCTTATTCCCGCTATCCAAGACTTGGAAACAGCCCTGGTGCCCAGCAAGGGACGAATGGAGAAGGAACATGGGCTATAGTCACACAATGGCATACCATTGAGCCGGAACAACGGATGCAATCCAGCCATTTGTGACCACCAGAATGGCTGTGGGGGTTTTATGGAAAGTGAAACAAGCCCCAGGGAGAATGTCAAATACCGTAGGAACTCACTTACAAGGAGAAGAAAAGGCAAGCACTAACCAACAGGTGGCACGGGACATTTGACTGGGGGTTCCCAGAGGCAAAGCGGGGCGGTGGGTGGTGGGTGAAAGAGATGATGAGGCACAAGTGTGTGGTGAGGGCCTGTGACGGCTTACGCTGGTGAAGATGATGTAACCTACACAGAAGTCTAAATCGATGAGGATGCACATCTGAAAGCTGTAGGATGTTCGAATGCAGGGTTATGGCATTAAATTCACCTAAAATCAAAAATGCAAAAAGGGGTCCAGAATGACGGCAGAAAGCTTTGGGGGCTGAAAGAGATTAGAGAAGGTGAAGTTCCCAGGATGGAAAATCACCTCAGAATGCTTACTGATGCTACAGAAAGGTAGACCGTTCCAAATAGATGAAGAGGAATACTACCAAGAAAACATGATCCGTGCTAAACCCATGAACCAACGGAAAATGTTACCGTCCATGATGTTACTACTAATCACCTTCACGAATAATCCAAACAGGCCCACATCTACCCAACTTCAGGCAAAAGGTTGGTCCAAAAGTACAATTCAGGGCCGGCCCTGTGGTGGAGCGGGTAAGTGCCCACGTTCTGCCTGGGTGGCCCGGGCCTCACTGTTTCACATCACGGGTGCAGATCACATTAGCAGTGTTAGGCAATATAGATTTCATGGTAGGGTGCGGACATAGATCATAAATAAGTAGCACTTGTGAGGCTACGTTATCAATAAGCACCAGAAAAAGAACCATGAGAATACTACAATCTAGGAACGCATCTGGTACACTTCCCCAAAGGAAGAAGGAAGGAAAACATGTGACCTGCCAAGGTGGAATTGGCATAGTGCTGGGAGATGACACCATCATTGCGCATGAGAGGATTGTCAGGGCAACTTCAACTTGGGAGGGATTCCAGGACTTTCTCTGGGGAGGGTCCACCCACTTGGCCATCTACACATGATATAAGAGAGACAACCCAGGATAATCTTACAGGAAAGAAACCAGTGTCTAGAGAGAATGTAGCAGGCCGTTCAAAGTTCGAGGAGAAAGTTAGAAACCGACAAGAAATCCAGAAAATGGAAAACTATCCTACCTGGAAAGGGTGAGGAGTCAGACTGGTCTGAGATGGCTCTGAAACTCTGTGTGCATGGAGGTTGTCAGGACAACTTAGAATTTTGAGGTTGTTTATGACATCATGGTGAACATGTCCCCCAAGATGGCCTCACGGTTACAGTCTGAGGATTGGCCTAGGCTAGGCTATTAAATGGAGAGATACCCAGAAACAGCTTTGCCAAACAGAAAGCGGGCACAGAAACTGGAAGAGATAAAACAGACTCTGATTCAAAGGACAAGAAAGGAATCCTTGGCGAGAAGCAAGAATAGAGGGACAAGCAGTGAGAGGAGAACATTGTCATCTATTCAAGCCTATGGGGAGGCCATGCTGATTCAAGTTTGAAACTTGATTGGAAACAAGAGGCTGGGCTTGGGCCTTATCAGACCTACAGTGTCCTTCTGCCTTAAGCATAATCCAAAGTCAAGAATGATGTCTTGAGGACATTGTAGAGGAGAATCGATGCCTCCTTTCTTAGGCCCCTAGCATTCTTTGAAGATCAGTCTCACTTTCCATAGCTCTGGCGTCACCGGGGCCCACAGGGTACATGCTATTGTGTCCCAAGAGATGTCTTTGAAGCCTTGAAGGAATGGAGCCCTGTCATGCTTGGGGGTATGTCTCTTTGTTTGGAAGGGCTGTACAAGTGTGCTGAAAATCCCCCATTTCCAGGGGGCTTCGTTCCTTTGTGAAGGCTGTCCTCCCAGGCTAGAGTGCTCAGTTTGGCTCCAATGAAATTCTCTCCCTACCTCTTGCCGTAGAAGAATTATTGATTATGTGTTTTGACACCATGTGTAAGTAAGTTTGCTGAAAATTAGAACTTTACAATTCTGTTTCAAGAAAAATAAACATGCCAGGTCTGAGGATTTAAGGCAAACAAATGGCACACCCTATAGAAATAAAGGAAGCCCGTATCAAGACGGAATCTAGGGGAACGTTCAAGGATCAGGGGTCAAGTTCAAAACTTCCCAAATCCAGAAAAGAGACAGAAAAATATCATTCCTGGAGAGAGGAATTCATCAGATTTGTCTAATTTGTCTCGCAAACACTATGTCCATGAAGGGCGTTGCCAGGACCACCTCGAATTTGGAGTTTCTGATATCAGGATGTCAAACCAACACAACTGACCACGTGTTCTCAGTGCTTAGTTTGACCTAGGCTAGGATAGCAAAGATTCCAGCAAGTGCCCCGTGCAAATTCAAAGACAACAACCAAGAATCACGAAAACACTCACACCTCAGCCTACAGAACATACAGTGATTAAAGAAATACAAAATTAATCACTTGGACTGAAGGAGAACAGACTGAAAAGCATATCTAAGGGAGATTGCTGAGAAGACCATGATGAGTATACTATGGAAAAGAAAAAAGGGTCCCACAAAATGGAAGGCGAACAGAAATCACACCTGAATAATCCACAATGAAAGATGTCAATCTTTAGACAGACTCTGCTAGAGCGTTTGAAAGTCAGAGAAATTCACATGCCGAAAAACGGCAGCGAAGGTCAAACATGGGCTAACTGGGAATGGTGAGTTATGAGACTGCTCCAAGCGGGCTCTGAAACCCTGTGTCCATGAAGCTTGCCAGGACAGCAGAGACACAATTATGAAAATCCTCTGACATCACAGTGGACCCGAAAAACAACCTGGCCTCATCTACACAGTGCCAGAGTTGGGCTCAAGTAGCATATTCAAGTCCCACTGCACTCAACTGCAGGTTGCCAATGCAACATGAAAGGGGCAGGCCGGTGGTGCAGCGATGAGGTCCGCACCTTCTGGGTCTGTGGCCTGGGGTGGGCCGGGTGGAATCCTGGGGGTGAGCCTGCTCACCACTGCTTCAGTCATTCTGGAGCAGGCGTCCGAGGTAGTGTAGAGGCAGATGGGCAGGGACGTTAGACAGGGCCAGACTTCCACAGCAAATACAGGAGCATTGCCAGCAGATGTGAGCTCAGCGATGCACTTCTGCCAAAACAAAACCAAATTAAATTTTGCAAAGAATAGAAAAACTGAATCTAAAAAAAAAAAAAAAAACAGCTTGCCAGTGAGAAGAATAAGATCTCTATGAAGAACCTTAGCAAAACAGGTGAAAGCTATGGCAATCGGAAATTAGCAAACGTTTGGGGAAAGAAATTCAAGAAGACACAAGGTTAAAGAAGGATATTCCGGGATCTAGGCATGGAAGAAATAACACACTTGAAACGTCCATACCGGAGAAAGGAATCTCTGGATTCCATGCAATCCCAAAGTTGCAGCAATATGTGCCACAGAGATAGAAGAGAGAATCGTAAAGTTTCTAGGAGGCAACAAGAGACCCTGAATTGGCAAAGGAATCCTCGGGAAAACGAACAAAGCAGGACGTATCACACTTTCTGATTTCAACATATAGGACGAAGCACTAGGAACCAAAACAGCACAGTCTGGGCCCAAAAACTGGCACACAGACCCACGCAAGAGAATCGAGAGCCCAGAGCCCAACTCAAACGTACATGGACAGCCCATTTTCGACCAGGGAGCCAAGAGGAGACAGTGGAGAAAGGAGAGTCTCTACAAGAAACTGTGCTGGGAAGCCTGCACAGCCACATGGCACACAACGAGAGTAGACCATGATGTTACACCTGGCACACACACCACCAAGAAATGGATTAAAGCCTTGAATGGCAGACTTGAGACCTTGAACCTTGTAGGAGAAGACCTAGCCAGAGTGCGCTTTGCCATCTGTCTGAGCCGCCTATTTGGAAGAAGCATGTCTGACTGGGCAAGGGCAACAAAGGAAACAAGAAACAAACGGGATCACATCAAATGCAGACGATTCTGCCCAGTCAATGAAACCATAACTCAATGCAAAGACAGCACAACAACTGGGAGAGGATGTTTGCAAAGCACACATCGGACAAAGGGTGAAAAGCCCAAAGACACAGTCAACTCACACGGCTCCAGAAGAAAAAAGACAACAAGCCAATGAAATACTGGGCAAAAGATGGAAACAGAGATTTCTCCCAAGAAGATCTAAAGAAGGCCAACAGGTGCATGAAAACTTGTTCACCATCATTAAGTCTCAGGCCAATGCAAATCCAAACTGCAAGGACATAGCAGATCACTGTGGTCAGAATGGCTATAAGGAACCAGACAGGAAACAACAAGTGTCAGAGAGTAGGTGGAGACAGGGGAAGCCTCCTGCACTGCTGGTGGGTGTGTAAACTGGTGCAGCCACTACCCCAAGCGGTGTGGAACCGCCTCAGAAATTTAAGAATCCATGTCCCCTATGATCCAGCTGTTCCTCTGTGGCGTGTTTATCCGAAGAACTCGGAAACACTGCCGCTTAAAGACGTGTGCACCACTGAGTTCACCACAGCCTTATTCCCGCTATCCAAGACTTGGAAACAGCCCTGGTGCCCAGCAAGGGACGAATGGAGAAGGAACATGGGCTATAGTCACACAATGGCATACCATTGAGCCGGAACAACGGATGCAATCCAGCCATTTGTGACCACCAGAATGGCTGTGGGGGTTTTATGGAAAGTGAAACAAGCCCCAGGGAGAATGTCAAATACCGTAGGAACTCACTTACAAGGAGAAGAAAAGGCAAGCACTAACCAACAGGTGGCACGGGACATTTGACTGGGGGTTCCCAGAGGCAAAGCGGGGCGGTGGGTGGTGGGTGAAAGAGATGATGAGGCACAAGTGTGTGGTGAGGGCCTGTGACGGCTTACGCTGGTGAAGATGATGTAACCTACACAGAAGTCTAAATCGATGAGGATGCACATCTGAAAGCTGTAGGATGTTCGAATGCAGGGTTATGGCATTAAATTCACCTAAAATCAAAAATGCAAAAAGGGGTCCAGAATGACGGCAGAAAGCTTTGGGGGCTGAAAGAGATTAGAGAAGGTGAAGTTCCCAGGATGGAAAATCACCTCAGAATGCTTACTGATGCTACAGAAAGGTAGACCGTTCCAAATAGATGAAGAGGAATACTACCAAGAAAACATGATCCGTGCTAAACCCATGAACCAACGGAAAATGTTACCGTCCATGATGTTACTACTAATCACCTTCACGAATAATCCAAACAGGCCCACATCTACCCAACTTCAGGCAAAAGGTTGGTCCAAAAGTACAATTCAGGGCCGGCCCTGTGGTGGAGCGGGTAAGTGCCCACGTTCTGCCTGGGTGGCCCGGGCCTCACTGTTTCACATCACGGGTGCAGATCACATTAGCAGTGTTAGGCAATATAGATTTCATGGTAGGGTGCGGACATAGATCATAAATAAGTAGCACTTGTGAGGCTACGTTATCAATAAGCACCAGAAAAAGAACCATGAGAATACTACAATCTAGGAACGCATCTGGTACACTTCCCCAAAGGAAGAAGGAAGGAAAACATGTGACCTGCCAAGGTGGAATTGGCATAGTGCTGGGAGATGACACCATCATTGCGCATGAGAGGATTGTCAGGGCAACTTCAACTTGGGAGGGATTCCAGGACTTTCTCTGGGGAGGGTCCACCCACTTGGCCATCTACACATGATATAAGAGAGACAACCCAGGATAATCTTACAGGAAAGAAACCAGTGTCTAGAGAGAATGTAGCAGGCCGTTCAAAGTTCGAGGAGAAAGTTAGAAACCGACAAGAAATCCAGAAAATGGAAAACTATCCTACCTGGAAAGGGTGAGGAGTCAGACTGGTCTGAGATGGCTCTGAAACTCTGTGTGCATGGAGGTTGTCAGGACAACTTAGAATTTTGAGGTTGTTTATGACATCATGGTGAACATGTCCCCCAAGATGGCCTCACGGTTACAGTCTGAGGATTGGCCTAGGCTAGGCTATTAAATGGAGAGATACCCAGAAACAGCTTTGCCAAACAGAAAGCGGGCACAGAAACTGGAAGAGATAAAACAGACTCTGATTCAAAGGACAAGAAAGGAATCCTTGGCGAGAAGCAAGAATAGAGGGACAAGCAGTGAGAGGAGAACATTGTCATCTATTCAAGCCTATGGGGAGGCCATGCTGATTCAAGTTTGAAACTTGATTGGAAACAAGAGGCTGGGCTTGGGCCTTATCAGACCTACAGTGTCCTTCTGCCTTAAGCATAATCCAAAGTCAAGAATGATGTCTTGAGGACATTGTAGAGGAGAATCGATGCCTCCTTTCTTAGGCCCCTAGCATTCTTTGAAGATCAGTCTCACTTTCCATAGCTCTGGCGTCACCGGGGCCCACAGGGTACATGCTATTGTGTCCCAAGAGATGTCTTTGAAGCCTTGAAGGAATGGAGCCCTGTCATGCTTGGGGGTATGTCTCTTTGTTTGGAAGGGCTGTACAAGTGTGCTGAAAATCCCCCATTTCCAGGGGGCTTCGTTCCTTTGTGAAGGCTGTCCTCCCAGGCTAGAGTGCTCAGTTTGGCTCCAATGAAATTCTCTCCCTACCTCTTGCCGTAGAAGAATTATTGATTATGTGTTTTGACACCATGTGTAAGTAAGTTTGCTGAAAATTAGAACTTTACAATTCTGTTTCAAGAAAAATAAACATGCCAGGTCTGAGGATTTAAGGCAAACAAATGGCACACCCTATAGAAATAAAGGAAGCCCGTATCAAGACGGAATCTAGGGGAACGTTCAAGGATCAGGGGTCAAGTTCAAAACTTCCCAAATCCAGAAAAGAGACAGAAAAATGTCATTCCTGGAGAGAGGAATTCATCAGATTTGTCTAATTTGTCTCGCAAACACTATGTCCATGAAGGGCGTTGCCAGGACCACCTCGAATTTGGAGTTTCTGATATCAGGATGTCAAACCAACACAACTGACCACGTGTTCTCAGTGCTTAGTTTGACCTAGGCTAGGATAGCAAAGATTCCAGCAAGTGCCCCGTGCAAATTCAAAGACAACAACCAAGAATCACGAAAACACTCACACCTCAGCCTACAGAACATACAGTGATTAAAGAAATACAAAATTAATCACTTGGACTGAAGGAGAACAGACTGAAAAGCATATCTAAGGGAGATTGCTGAGAAGACCATGATGAGTATACTATGGAAAAGAAAAAAGGGTCCCACAAAATGGAAGGCGAACAGAAATCACACCTGAATAATCCACAATGAAAGATGTCAATCTTTAGACAGACTCTGCTAGAGCGTTTGAAAGTCAGAGAAATTCACATGCCGAAAAACGGCAGCGAAGGTCAAACATGGGCTAACTGGGAATGGTGAGTTATGAGACTGCTCCAAGCGGGCTCTGAAACCCTGTGTCCATGAAGCTTGCCAGGACAGCAGAGACACAATTATGAAAATCCTCTGACATCACAGTGGACCCGAAAAACAACCTGGCCTCATCTACACAGTGCCAGAGTTGGGCTCAAGTAGCATATTCAAGTCCCACTGCACTCAACTGCAGGTTGCCAATGCAACATGAAAGGGGCAGGCCGGTGGTGCAGCGATGAGGTCCGCACCTTCTGGGTCTGTGGCCTGGGGTGGGCCGGGTGGAATCCTGGGGGTGAGCCTGCTCACCACTGCTTCAGTCATTCTGGAGCAGGCGTCCGAGGTAGTGTAGAGGCAGATGGGCAGGGACGTTAGACAGGGCCAGACTTCCACAGCAAATACAGGAGCATTGCCAGCAGATGTGAGCTCAGCGATGCACTTCTGCCAAAACAAAACCAAATTAAATTTTGCAAAGAATAGAAAAACTGAATCTAAAAAAAAAAAAAAAAACAGCTTGCCAGTGAGAAGAATAAGATCTCTATGAAGAACCTTAGCAAAACAGGTGAAAGCTATGGCAATCGGAAATTAGCAAACGTTTGGGGAAAGAAATTCAAGAAGACACAAGGTTAAAGAAGGATATTCCGGGATCTAGGCATGGAAGAAATAACACACTTGAAACGTCCATACCGGAGAAAGGAATCTCTGGATTCCATGCAATCCCAAAGTTGCAGCAATATGTGCCACAGAGATAGAAGAGAGAATCGTAAAGTTTCTAGGAGGCAACAAGAGACCCTGAATTGGCAAAGGAATCCTCGGGAAAACGAACAAAGCAGGACGTATCACACTTTCTGATTTCAACATATAGGACGAAGCACTAGGAACCAAAACAGCACAGTCTGGGCCCAAAAACTGGCACACAGACCCACGCAAGAGAATCGAGAGCCCAGAGCCCAACTCAAACGTACATGGACAGCCCATTTTCGACCAGGGAGCCAAGAGGAGACAGTGGAGAAAGGAGAGTCTCTACAAGAAACTGTGCTGGGAAGCCTGCACAGCCACATGGCACACAACGAGAGTAGACCATGATGTTACACCTGGCACACACACCACCAAGAAATGGATTAAAGCCTTGAATGGCAGACTTGAGACCTTGAACCTTGTAGGAGAAGACCTAGCCAGAGTGCGCTTTGCCATCTGTCTGAGCCGCCTATTTGGAAGAAGCATGTCTGACTGGGCAAGGGCAACAAAGGAAACAAGAAACAAACGGGATCACATCAAATGCAGACGATTCTGCCCAGTCAATGAAACCATAACTCAATGCAAAGACAGCACAACAACTGGGAGAGGATGTTTGCAAAGCACACATCGGACAAAGGGTGAAAAGCCCAAAGACACAGTCAACTCACACGGCTCCAGAAGAAAAAAGACAACAAGCCAATGAAATACTGGGCAAAAGATGGAAACAGAGATTTCTCCCAAGAAGATCTAAAGAAGGCCAACAGGTGCATGAAAACTTGTTCACCATCATTAAGTCTCAGGCCAATGCAAATCCAAACTGCAAGGACATAGCAGATCACTGTGGTCAGAATGGCTATAAGGAACCAGACAGGAAACAACAAGTGTCAGAGAGTAGGTGGAGACAGGGGAAGCCTCCTGCACTGCTGGTGGGTGTGTAAACTGGTGCAGCCACTACCCCAAGCGGTGTGGAACCGCCTCAGAAATTTAAGAATCCATGTCCCCTATGATCCAGCTGTTCCTCTGTGGCGTGTTTATCCGAAGAACTCGGAAACACTGCCGCTTAAAGACGTGTGCACCACTGAGTTCACCACAGCCTTATTCCCGCTATCCAAGACTTGGAAACAGCCCTGGTGCCCAGCAAGGGACGAATGGAGAAGGAACATGGGCTATAGTCACACAATGGCATACCATTGAGCCGGAACAACGGATGCAATCCAGCCATTTGTGACCACCAGAATGGCTGTGGGGGTTTTATGGAAAGTGAAACAAGCCCCAGGGAGAATGTCAAATACCGTAGGAACTCACTTACAAGGAGAAGAAAAGGCAAGCACTAACCAACAGGTGGCACGGGACATTTGACTGGGGGTTCCCAGAGGCAAAGCGGGGCGGTGGGTGGTGGGTGAAAGAGATGATGAGGCACAAGTGTGTGGTGAGGGCCTGTGACGGCTTACGCTGGTGAAGATGATGTAACCTACACAGAAGTCTAAATCGATGAGGATGCACATCTGAAAGCTGTAGGATGTTCGAATGCAGGGTTATGGCATTAAATTCACCTAAAATCAAAAATGCAAAAAGGGGTCCAGAATGACGGCAGAAAGCTTTGGGGGCTGAAAGAGATTAGAGAAGGTGAAGTTCCCAGGATGGAAAATCACCTCAGAATGCTTACTGATGCTACAGAAAGGTAGACCGTTCCAAATAGATGAAGAGGAATACTACCAAGAAAACATGATCCGTGCTAAACCCATGAACCAACGGAAAATGTTACCGTCCATGATGTTACTACTAATCACCTTCACGAATAATCCAAACAGGCCCACATCTACCCAACTTCAGGCAAAAGGTTGGTCCAAAAGTACAATTCAGGGCCGGCCCTGTGGTGGAGCGGGTAAGTGCCCACGTTCTGCCTGGGTGGCCCGGGCCTCACTGTTTCACATCACGGGTGCAGATCACATTAGCAGTGTTAGGCAATATAGATTTCATGGTAGGGTGCGGACATAGATCATAAATAAGTAGCACTTGTGAGGCTACGTTATCAATAAGCACCAGAAAAAGAACCATGAGAATACTACAATCTAGGAACGCATCTGGTACACTTCCCCAAAGGAAGAAGGAAGGAAAACATGTGACCTGCCAAGGTGGAATTGGCATAGTGCTGGGAGATGACACCATCATTGCGCATGAGAGGATTGTCAGGGCAACTTCAACTTGGGAGGGATTCCAGGACTTTCTCTGGGGAGGGTCCACCCACTTGGCCATCTACACATGATATAAGAGAGACAACCCAGGATAATCTTACAGGAAAGAAACCAGTGTCTAGAGAGAATGTAGCAGGCCGTTCAAAGTTCGAGGAGAAAGTTAGAAACCGACAAGAAATCCAGAAAATGGAAAACTATCCTACCTGGAAAGGGTGAGGAGTCAGACTGGTCTGAGATGGCTCTGAAACTCTGTGTGCATGGAGGTTGTCAGGACAACTTAGAATTTTGAGGTTGTTTATGACATCATGGTGAACATGTCCCCCAAGATGGCCTCACGGTTACAGTCTGAGGATTGGCCTAGGCTAGGCTATTAAATGGAGAGATACCCAGAAACAGCTTTGCCAAACAGAAAGCGGGCACAGAAACTGGAAGAGATAAAACAGACTCTGATTCAAAGGACAAGAAAGGAATCCTTGGCGAGAAGCAAGAATAGAGGGACAAGCAGTGAGAGGAGAACATTGTCATCTATTCAAGCCTATGGGGAGGCCATGCTGATTCAAGTTTGAAACTTGATTGGAAACAAGAGGCTGGGCTTGGGCCTTATCAGACCTACAGTGTCCTTCTGCCTTAAGCATAATCCAAAGTCAAGAATGATGTCTTGAGGACATTGTAGAGGAGAATCGATGCCTCCTTTCTTAGGCCCCTAGCATTCTTTGAAGATCAGTCTCACTTTCCATAGCTCTGGCGTCACCGGGGCCCACAGGGTACATGCTATTGTGTCCCAAGAGATGTCTTTGAAGCCTTGAAGGAATGGAGCCCTGTCATGCTTGGGGGTATGTCTCTTTGTTTGGAAGGGCTGTACAAGTGTGCTGAAAATCCCCCATTTCCAGGGGGCTTCGTTCCTTTGTGAAGGCTGTCCTCCCAGGCTAGAGTGCTCAGTTTGGCTCCAATGAAATTCTCTCCCTACCTCTTGCCGTAGAAGAATTATTGATTATGTGTTTTGACACCATGTGTAAGTAAGTTTGCTGAAAATTAGAACTTTACAATTCTGTTTCAAGAAAAATAAACATGCCAGGTCTGAGGATTTAAGGCAAACAAATGGCACACCCTATAGAAATAAAGGAAGCCCGTATCAAGACGGAATCTAGGGGAACGTTCAAGGATCAGGGGTCAAGTTCAAAACTTCCCAAATCCAGAAAAGAGACAGAAAAATATCATTCCTGGAGAGAGGAATTCATCAGATTTGTCTAATTTGTCTCGCAAACACTATGTCCATGAAGGGCGTTGCCAGGACCACCTCGAATTTGGAGTTTCTGATATCAGGATGTCAAACCAACACAACTGACCACGTGTTCTCAGTGCTTAGTTTGACCTAGGCTAGGATAGCAAAGATTCCAGCAAGTGCCCCGTGCAAATTCAAAGACAACAACCAAGAATCACGAAAACACTCACACCTCAGCCTACAGAACATACAGTGATTAAAGAAATACAAAATTAATCACTTGGACTGAAGGAGAACAGACTGAAAAGCATATCTAAGGGAGATTGCTGAGAAGACCATGATGAGTATACTATGGAAAAGAAAAAAGGGTCCCACAAAATGGAAGGCGAACAGAAATCACACCTGAATAATCCACAATGAAAGATGTCAATCTTTAGACAGACTCTGCTAGAGCGTTTGAAAGTCAGAGAAATTCACATGCCGAAAAACGGCAGCGAAGGTCAAACATGGGCTAACTGGGAATGGTGAGTTATGAGACTGCTCCAAGCGGGCTCTGAAACCCTGTGTCCATGAAGCTTGCCAGGACAGCAGAGACACAATTATGAAAATCCTCTGACATCACAGTGGACCCGAAAAACAACCTGGCCTCATCTACACAGTGCCAGAGTTGGGCTCAAGTAGCATATTCAAGTCCCACTGCACTCAACTGCAGGTTGCCAATGCAACATGAAAGGGGCAGGCCGGTGGTGCAGCGATGAGGTCCGCACCTTCTGGGTCTGTGGCCTGGGGTGGGCCGGGTGGAATCCTGGGGGTGAGCCTGCTCACCACTGCTTCAGTCATTCTGGAGCAGGCGTCCGAGGTAGTGTAGAGGCAGATGGGCAGGGACGTTAGACAGGGCCAGACTTCCACAGCAAATACAGGAGCATTGCCAGCAGATGTGAGCTCAGCGATGCACTTCTGCCAAAACAAAACCAAATTAAATTTTGCAAAGAATAGAAAAACTGAATCTAAAAAAAAAAAAAAAACAGCTTGCCAGTGAGAAGAATAAGATCTCTATGAAGAACCTTAGCAAAACAGGTGAAAGCTATGGCAATCGGAAATTAGCAAACGTTTGGGGAAAGAAATTCAAGAAGACACAAGGTTAAAGAAGGATATTCCGGGATCTAGGCATGGAAGAAATAACACACTTGAAACGTCCATACCGGAGAAAGGAATCTCTGGATTCCATGCAATCCCAAAGTTGCAGCAATATGTGCCACAGAGATAGAAGAGAGAATCGTAAAGTTTCTAGGAGGCAACAAGAGACCCTGAATTGGCAAAGGAATCCTCGGGAAAACGAACAAAGCAGGACGTATCACACTTTCTGATTTCAACATATAGGACGAAGCACTAGGAACCAAAACAGCACAGTCTGGGCCCAAAAACTGGCACACAGACCCACGCAAGAGAATCGAGAGCCCAGAGCCCAACTCAAACGTACATGGACAGCCCATTTTCGACCAGGGAGCCAAGAGGAGACAGTGGAGAAAGGAGAGTCTCTACAAGAAACTGTGCTGGGAAGCCTGCACAGCCACATGGCACACAACGAGAGTAGACCATGATGTTACACCTGGCACACACACCACCAAGAAATGGATTAAAGCCTTGAATGGCAGACTTGAGACCTTGAACCTTGTAGGAGAAGACCTAGCCAGAGTGCGCTTTGCCATCTGTCTGAGCCGCCTATTTGGAAGAAGCATGTCTGACTGGGCAAGGGCAACAAAGGAAACAAGAAACAAACGGGATCACATCAAATGCAGACGATTCTGCCCAGTCAATGAAACCATAACTCAATGCAAAGACAGCACAACAACTGGGAGAGGATGTTTGCAAAGCACACATCGGACAAAGGGTGAAAAGCCCAAAGACACAGTCAACTCACACGGCTCCAGAAGAAAAAAGACAACAAGCCAATGAAATACTGGGCAAAAGATGGAAACAGAGATTTCTCCCAAGAAGATCTAAAGAAGGCCAACAGGTGCATGAAAACTTGTTCACCATCATTAAGTCTCAGGCCAATGCAAATCCAAACTGCAAGGACATAGCAGATCACTGTGGTCAGAATGGCTATAAGGAACCAGACAGGAAACAACAAGTGTCAGAGAGTAGGTGGAGACAGGGGAAGCCTCCTGCACTGCTGGTGGGTGTGTAAACTGGTGCAGCCACTACCCCAAGCGGTGTGGAACCGCCTCAGAAATTTAAGAATCCATGTCCCCTATGATCCAGCTGTTCCTCTGTGGCGTGTTTATCCGAAGAACTCGGAAACACTGCCGCTTAAAGACGTGTGCACCACTGAGTTCACCACAGCCTTATTCCCGCTATCCAAGACTTGGAAACAGCCCTGGTGCCCAGCAAGGGACGAATGGAGAAGGAACATGGGCTATAGTCACACAATGGCATACCATTGAGCCGGAACAACGGATGCAATCCAGCCATTTGTGACCACCAGAATGGCTGTGGGGGTTTTATGGAAAGTGAAACAAGCCCCAGGGAGAATGTCAAATACCGTAGGAACTCACTTACAAGGAGAAGAAAAGGCAAGCACTAACCAACAGGTGGCACGGGACATTTGACTGGGGGTTCCCAGAGGCAAAGCGGGGCGGTGGGTGGTGGGTGAAAGAGATGATGAGGCACAAGTGTGTGGTGAGGGCCTGTGACGGCTTACGCTGGTGAAGATGATGTAACCTACACAGAAGTCTAAATCGATGAGGATGCACATCTGAAAGCTGTAGGATGTTCGAATGCAGGGTTATGGCATTAAATTCACCTAAAATCAAAAATGCAAAAAGGGGTCCAGAATGACGGCAGAAAGCTTTGGGGGCTGAAAGAGATTAGAGAAGGTGAAGTTCCCAGGATGGAAAATCACCTCAGAATGCTTACTGATGCTACAGAAAGGTAGACCGTTCCAAATAGATGAAGAGGAATACTACCAAGAAAACATGATCCGTGCTAAACCCATGAACCAACGGAAAATGTTACCGTCCATGATGTTACTACTAATCACCTTCACGAATAATCCAAACAGGCCCACATCTACCCAACTTCAGGCAAAAGGTTGGTCCAAAAGTACAATTCAGGGCCGGCCCTGTGGTGGAGCGGGTAAGTGCCCACGTTCTGCCTGGGTGGCCCGGGCCTCACTGTTTCACATCACGGGTGCAGATCACATTAGCAGTGTTAGGCAATATAGATTTCATGGTAGGGTGCGGACATAGATCATAAATAAGTAGCACTTGTGAGGCTACGTTATCAATAAGCACCAGAAAAAGAACCATGAGAATACTACAATCTAGGAACGCATCTGGTACACTTCCCCAAAGGAAGAAGGAAGGAAAACATGTGACCTGCCAAGGTGGAATTGGCATAGTGCTGGGAGATGACACCATCATTGCGCATGAGAGGATTGTCAGGGCAACTTCAACTTGGGAGGGATTCCAGGACTTTCTCTGGGGAGGGTCCACCCACTTGGCCATCTACACATGATATAAGAGAGACAACCCAGGATAATCTTACAGGAAAGAAACCAGTGTCTAGAGAGAATGTAGCAGGCCGTTCAAAGTTCGAGGAGAAAGTTAGAAACCGACAAGAAATCCAGAAAATGGAAAACTATCCTACTTGGAAAGGGTGAGGAGTCAGACTGGTCTGAGATGGCTCTGAAACTCTGTGTGCATGGAGGTTGTCAGGACAACTTAGAATTTTGAGGTTGTTTATGACATCATGGTGAACATGTCCCCCAAGATGGCCTCACGGTTACAGTCTGAGGATTGGCCTAGGCTAGGCTATTAAATGGAGAGATACCCAGAAACAGCTTTGCCAAACAGAAAGCGGGCACAGAAACTGGAAGAGATAAAACAGACTCTGATTCAAAGGACAAGAAAGGAATCCTTGGCGAGAAGCAAGAATAGAGGGACAAGCAGTGAGAGGAGAACATTGTCATCTATTCAAGCCTATGGGGAGGCCATGCTGATTCAAGTTTGAAACTTGATTGGAAACAAGAGGCTGGGCTTGGGCCTTATCAGACCTACAGTGTCCTTCTGCCTTAAGCATAATCCAAAGTCAAGAATGATGTCTTGAGGACATTGTAGAGGAGAATCGATGCCTCCTTTCTTAGGCCCCTAGCATTCTTTGAAGATCAGTCTCACTTTCCATAGCTCTGGCGTCACCGGGGCCCACAGGGTACATGCTATTGTGTCCCAAGAGATGTCTTTGAAGCCTTGAAGGAATGGAGCCCTGTCATGCTTGGGGGTATGTCTCTTTGTTTGGAAGGGCTGTACAAGTGTGCTGAAAATCCCCCATTTCCAGGGGGCTTCGTTCCTTTGTGAAGGCTGTCCTCCCAGGCTAGAGTGCTCAGTTTGGCTCCAATGAAATTCTCTCCCTACCTCTTGCCGTAGAAGAATTATTGATTATGTGTTTTGACACCATGTGTAAGTAAGTTTGCTGAAAATTAGAACTTTACAATTCTGTTTCAAGAAAAATAAACATGCCAGGTCTGAGGATTTAAGGCAAACAAATGGCACACCCTATAGAAATAAAGGAAGCCCGTATCAAGACGGAATCTAGGGGAACGTTCAAGGATCAGGGGTCAAGTTCAAAACTTCCCAAATCCAGAAAAGAGACAGAAAAATATCATTCCTGGAGAGAGGAATTCATCAGATTTGTCTAATTTGTCTCGCAAACACTATGTCCATGAAGGGCGTTGCCAGGACCACCTCGAATTTGGAGTTTCTGATATCAGGATGTCAAACCAACACAACTGACCACGTGTTCTCAGTGCTTAGTTTGACCTAGGCTAGGATAGCAAAGATTCCAGCAAGTGCCCCGTGCAAATTCAAAGACAACAACCAAGAATCACGAAAACACTCACACCTCAGCCTACAGAACATACAGTGATTAAAGAAATACAAAATTAATCACTTGGACTGAAGGAGAACAGACTGAAAAGCATATCTAAGGGAGATTGCTGAGAAGACCATGATGAGTATACTATGGAAAAGAAAAAAGGGTCCCACAAAATGGAAGGCGAACAGAAATCACACCTGAATAATCCACAATGAAAGATGTCAATCTTTAGACAGACTCTGCTAGAGCGTTTGAAAGTCAGAGAAATTCACATGCCGAAAAACGGCAGCGAAGGTCAAACATGGGCTAACTGGGAATGGTGAGTTATGAGACTGCTCCAAGCGGGCTCTGAAACCCTGTGTCCATGAAGCTTGCCAGGACAGCAGAGACACAATTATGAAAATCCTCTGACATCACAGTGGACCCGAAAAACAACCCGGCCTCATCTACACAGTGCCAGAGTTGGGCTCAAGTAGCATATTCAAGTCCCACTGCACTCAACTGCAGGTTGCCAATGCAACATGAAAGGGGCAGGCCGGTGGTGCAGCGATGAGGTCCGCACCTTCTGGGTCTGTGGCCTGGGGTGGGCCGGGTGGAATCCTGGGGGTGAGCCTGCTCACCACTGCTTCAGTCATTCTGGAGCAGGCGTCCGAGGTAGTGTAGAGGCAGATGGGCAGGGACGTTAGACAGGGCCAGACTTCCACAGCAAATACAGGAGCATTGCCAGCAGATGTGAGCTCAGCGATGCACTTCTGCCAAAACAAAACCAAATTAAATTTTGCAAAGAATAGAAAAACTGAATCTAAAAAAAAAAAAAAAACAGCTTGCCAGTGAGAAGAATAAGATCTCTATGAAGAACCTTAGCAAAACAGGTGAAAGCTATGGCAATCGGAAATTAGCAAACGTTTGGGGAAAGAAATTCAAGAAGACACAAGGTTAAAGAAGGATATTCCGGGATCTAGGCATGGAAGAAATAACACACTTGAAACGTCCATACCGGAGAAAGGAATCTCTGGATTCCATGCAATCCCAAAGTTGCAGCAATATGTGCCACAGAGATAGAAGAGAGAATCGTAAAGTTTCTAGGAGGCAACAAGAGACCCTGAATTGGCAAAGGAATCCTCGGGAAAACGAACAAAGCAGGACGTATCACACTTTCTGATTTCAACATATAGGACGAAGCACTAGGAACCAAAACAGCACAGTCTGGGCCCAAAAACTGGCACACAGACCCACGCAAGAGAATCGAGAGCCCAGAGCCCAACTCAAACGTACATGGACAGCCCATTTTCGACCAGGGAGCCAAGAGGAGACAGTGGAGAAAGGAGAGTCTCTACAAGAAACTGTGCTGGGAAGCCTGCACAGCCACATGGCACACAACGAGAGTAGACCATGATGTTACACCTGGCACACACACCACCAAGAAATGGATTAAAGCCTTGAATGGCAGACTTGAGACCTTGAACCTTGTAGGAGAAGACCTAGCCAGAGTGCGCTTTGCCATCTGTCTGAGCCGCCTATTTGGAAGAAGCATGTCTGACTGGGCAAGGGCAACAAAGGAAACAAGAAACAAACGGGATCACATCAAATGCAGACGATTCTGCCCAGTCAATGAAACCATAACTCAATGCAAAGACAGCACAACAACTGGGAGAGGATGTTTGCAAAGCACACATCGGACAAAGGGTGAAAAGCCCAAAGACACAGTCAACTCACACGGCTCCAGAAGAAAAAAGACAACAAGCCAATGAAATACTGGGCAAAAGATGGAAACAGAGATTTCTCCCAAGAAGATCTAAAGAAGGCCAACAGGTGCATGAAAACTTGTTCACCATCATTAAGTCTCAGGCCAATGCAAATCCAAACTGCAAGGACATAGCAGATCACTGTGGTCAGAATGGCTATAAGGAACCAGACAGGAAACAACAAGTGTCAGAGAGCAGGTGGAGACAGGGGAAGCCTCCTGCACTGCTGGTGGGTGTGTAAACTGGTGCAGCCACTACCCCAAGCGGTGTGGAACCGCCTCAGAAATTTAAGAATCCATGTCCCCTATGATCCAGCTGTTCCTCTGTGGCGTGTTTATCCGAAGAACTCGGAAACACTGCCGCTTAAAGACGTGTGCACCACTGAGTTCACCACAGCCTTATTCCCGCTATCCAAGACTTGGAAACAGCCCTGGTGCCCAGCAAGGGACGAATGGAGAAGGAACATGGGCTATAGTCACACAATGGCATACCATTGAGCCGGAACAACGGATGCAATCCAGCCATTTGTGACCACCAGAATGGCTGTGGGGGTTTTATGGAAAGTGAAACAAGCCCCAGGGAGAATGTCAAATACCGTAGGAACTCACTTACAAGGAGAAGAAAAGGCAAGCACTAACCAACAGGTGGCACGGGACATTTGACTGGGGGTTCCCAGAGGCAAAGCGGGGCGGTGGGTGGTGGGTGAAAGAGATGATGAGGCACAAGTGTGTGGTGAGGGCCTGTGACGGCTTACGCTGGTGAAGATGATGTAACCTACACAGAAGTCTAAATCGATGAGGATGCACATCTGAAAGCTGTAGGATGTTCGAATGCAGGGTTATGGCATTAAATTCACCTAAAATCAAAAATGCAAAAAGGGGTCCAGAATGACGGCAGAAAGCTTTGGGGGCTGAAAGAGATTAGAGAAGGTGAAGTTCCCAGGATGGAAAATCACCTCAGAATGCTTACTGATGCTACAGAAAGGTAGACCGTTCCAAATAGATGAAGAGGAATACTACCAAGAAAACATGATCCGTGCTAAACCCATGAACCAACGGAAAATGTTACCGTCCATGATGTTACTACTAATCACCTTCACGAATAATCCAAACAGGCCCACATCTACCCAACTTCAGGCAAAAGGTTGGTCCAAAAGTACAATTCAGGGCCGGCCCTGTGGTGGAGCGGGTAAGTGCCCACGTTCTGCCTGGGTGGCCCGGGCCTCACTGTTTCACATCACGGGTGCAGATCACATTAGCAGTGTTAGGCAATATAGATTTCATGGTAGGGTGCGGACATAGATCATAAATAAGTAGCACTTGTGAGGCTACGTTATCAATAAGCACCAGAAAAAGAACCATGAGAATACTACAATCTAGGAACGCATCTGGTACACTTCCCCAAAGGAAGAAGGAAGGAAAACATGTGACCTGCCAAGGTGGAATTGGCATAGTGCTGGGAGATGACACCATCATTGCGCATGAGAGGATTGTCAGGGCAACTTCAACTTGGGAGGGATTCCAGGACTTTCTCTGGGGAGGGTCCACCCACTTGGCCATCTACACATGATATAAGAGAGACAACCCAGGATAATCTTACAGGAAAGAAACCAGTGTCTAGAGAGAATGTAGCAGGCCGTTCAAAGTTCGAGGAGAAAGTTAGAAACCGACAAGAAATCCAGAAAATGGAAAACTATCCTACCTGGAAAGGGTGAGGAGTCAGACTGGTCTGAGATGGCTCTGAAACTCTGTGTGCATGGAGGTTGTCAGGACAACTTAGAATTTTGAGGTTGTTTATGACATCATGGTGAACATGTCCCCCAAGATGGCCTCACGGTTACAGTCTGAGGATTGGCCTAGGCTAGGCTATTAAATGGAGAGATACCCAGAAACAGCTTTGCCAAACAGAAAGCGGGCACAGAAACTGGAAGAGATAAAACAGACTCTGATTCAAAGGACAAGAAAGGAATCCTTGGCGAGAAGCAAGAATAGAGGGACAAGCAGTGAGAGGAGAACATTGTCATCTATTCAAGCCTATGGGGAGGCCATGCTGATTCAAGTTTGAAACTTGATTGGAAACAAGAGGCTGGGCTTGGGCCTTATCAGACCTACAGTGTCCTTCTGCCTTAAGCATAATCCAAAGTCAAGAATGATGTCTTGAGGACATTGTAGAGGAGAATCGATGCCTCCTTTCTTAGGCCCCTAGCATTCTTTGAAGATCAGTCTCACTTTCCATAGCTCTGGCGTCACCGGGGCCCACAGGGTACATGCTATTGTGTCCCAAGAGATGTCTTTGAAGCCTTGAAGGAATGGAGCCCTGTCATGCTTGGGGGTATGTCTCTTTGTTTGGAAGGGCTGTACAAGTGTGCTGAAAATCCCCCATTTCCAGGGGGCTTCGTTCCTTTGTGAAGGCTGTCCTCCCAGGCTAGAGTGCTCAGTTTGGCTCCAATGAAATTCTCTCCCTACCTCTTGCCGTAGAAGAATTATTGATTATGTGTTTTGACACCATGTGTAAGTAAGTTTGCTGAAAATTAGAACTTTACAATTCTGTTTCAAGAAAAATAAACATGCCAGGTCTGAGGATTTAAGGCAAACAAATGGCACACCCTATAGAAATAAAGGAAGCCCGTATCAAGACGGAATCTAGGGGAACGTTCAAGGATCAGGGGTCAAGTTCAAAACTTCCCAAATCCAGAAAAGAGACAGAAAAATATCATTCCTGGAGAGAGGAATTCATCAGATTTGTCTAATTTGTCTCGCAAACACTATGTCCATGAAGGGCGTTGCCAGGACCACCTCGAATTTGGAGTTTCTGATATCAGGATGTCAAACCAACACAACTGACCACGTGTTCTCAGTGCTTAGTTTGACCTAGGCTAGGATAGCAAAGATTCCAGCAAGTGCCCCGTGCAAATTCAAAGACAACAACCAAGAATCACGAAAACACTCACACCTCAGCCTACAGAACATACAGTGATTAAAGAAATACAAAATTAATCACTTGGACTGAAGGAGAACAGACTGAAAAGCATATCTAAGGGAGATTGCTGAGAAGACCATGATGAGTATACTATGGAAAAGAAAAAAGGGTCCCACAAAATGGAAGGCGAACAGAAATCACACCTGAATAATCCACAATGAAAGATGTCAATCTTTAGACAGACTCTGCTAGAGCGTTTGAAAGTCAGAGAAATTCACATGCCGAAAAACGGCAGCGAAGGTCAAACATGGGCTAACTGGGAATGGTGAGTTATGAGACTGCTCCAAGCGGGCTCTGAAACCCTGTGTCCATGAAGCTTGCCAGGACAGCAGAGACACAATTATGAAAATCCTCTGACATCACAGTGGACCCGAAAAACAACCTGGCCTCATCTACACAGTGCCAGAGTTGGGCTCAAGTAGCATATTCAAGTCCCACTGCACTCAACTGCAGGTTGCCAATGCAACATGAAAGGGGCAGGCCGGTGGTGCAGCGATGAGGTCCGCACCTTCTGGGTCTGTGGCCTGGGGTGGGCCGGGTGGAATCCTGGGGGTGAGCCTGCTCACCACTGCTTCAGTCATTCTGGAGCAGGCGTCCGAGGTAGTGTAGAGGCAGATGGGCAGGGACGTTAGACAGGGCCAGACTTCCACAGCAAATACAGGAGCATTGCCAGCAGATGTGAGCTCAGCGATGCACTTCTGCCAAAACAAAACCAAATTAAATTTTGCAAAGAATAGAAAAACTGAATCTAAAAAAAAAAAAAAAACAGCTTGCCAGTGAGAAGAATAAGATCTCTATGAAGAACCTTAGCAAAACAGGTGAAAGCTATGGCAATCGGAAATTAGCAAACGTTTGGGGAAAGAAATTCAAGAAGACACAAGGTTAAAGAAGGATATTCCGGGATCTAGGCATGGAAGAAATAACACACTTGAAACGTCCATACCGGAGAAAGGAATCTCTGGATTCCATGCAATCCCAAAGTTGCAGCAATATGTGCCACAGAGATAGAAGAGAGAATCGTAAAGTTTCTAGGAGGCAACAAGAGACCCTGAATTGGCAAAGGAATCCTCGGGAAAACGAACAAAGCAGGACGTATCACACTTTCTGATTTCAACATATAGGACGAAGCACTAGGAACCAAAACAGCACAGTCTGGGCCCAAAAACTGGCACACAGACCCACGCAAGAGAATCGAGAGCCCAGAGCCCAACTCAAACGTACATGGACAGCCCATTTTCGACCAGGGAGCCAAGAGGAGACAGTGGAGAAAGGAGAGTCTCTACAAGAAACTGTGCTGGGAAGCCTGCACAGCCACATGGCACACAACGAGAGTAGACCATGATGTTACACCTGGCACACACACCACCAAGAAATGGATTAAAGCCTTGAATGGCAGACTTGAGACCTTGAACCTTGTAGGAGAAGACCTAGCCAGAGTGCGCTTTGCCATCTGTCTGAGCCGCCTATTTGGAAGAAGCATGTCTGACTGGGCAAGGGCAACAAAGGAAACAAGAAACAAACGGGATCACATCAAATGCAGACGATTCTGCCCAGTCAATGAAACCATAACTCAATGCAAAGACAGCACAACAACTGGGAGAGGATGTTTGCAAAGCACACATCGGACAAAGGGTGAAAAGCCCAAAGACACAGTCAACTCACACGGCTCCAGAAGAAAAAAGACAACAAGCCAATGAAATACTGGGCAAAAGATGGAAACAGAGATTTCTCCCAAGAAGATCTAAAGAAGGCCAACAGGTGCATGAAAACTTGTTCACCATCATTAAGTCTCAGGCCAATGCAAATCCAAACTGCAAGGACATAGCAGATCACTGTGGTCAGAATGGCTATAAGGAACCAGACAGGAAACAACAAGTGTCAGAGAGCAGGTGGAGACAGGGGAAGCCTCCTGCACTGCTGGTGGGTGTGTAAACTGGTGCAGCCACTACCCCAAGCGGTGTGGAACCGCCTCAGAAATTTAAGAATCCATGTCCCCTATGATCCAGCTGTTCCTCTGTGGCGTGTTTATCCGAAGAACTCGGAAACACTGCCGCTTAAAGACGTGTGCACCACTGAGTTCACCACAGCCTTATTCCCGCTATCCAAGACTTGGAAACAGCCCTGGTGCCCAGCAAGGGACGAATGGAGAAGGAACATGGGCTATAGTCACACAATGGCATACCATTGAGCCGGAACAACGGATGCAATCCAGCCATTTGTGACCACCAGAATGGCTGTGGGGGTTTTATGGAAAGTGAAACAAGCCCCAGGGAGAATGTCAAATACCGTAGGAACTCACTTACAAGGAGAAGAAAAGGCAAGCACTAACCAACAGGTGGCACGGGACATTTGACTGGGGGTTCCCAGAGGCAAAGCGGGGCGGTGGGTGGTGGGTGAAAGAGATGATGAGGCACAAGTGTGTGGTGAGGGCCTGTGACGGCTTACGCTGGTGAAGATGATGTAACCTACACAGAAGTCTAAATCGATGAGGATGCACATCTGAAAGCTGTAGGATGTTCGAATGCAGGGTTATGGCATTAAATTCACCTAAAATCAAAAATGCAAAAAGGGGTCCAGAATGACGGCAGAAAGCTTTGGGGGCTGAAAGAGATTAGAGAAGGTGAAGTTCCCAGGATGGAAAATCACCTCAGAATGCTTACTGATGCTACAGAAAGGTAGACCGTTCCAAATAGATGAAGAGGAATACTACCAAGAAAACATGATCCGTGCTAAACCCATGAACCAACGGAAAATGTTACCGTCCATGATGTTACTACTAATCACCTTCACGAATAATCCAAACAGGCCCACATCTACCCAACTTCAGGCAAAAGGTTGGTCCAAAAGTACAATTCAGGGCCGGCCCTGTGGTGGAGCGGGTAAGTGCCCACGTTCTGCCTGGGTGGCCCGGGCCTCACTGTTTCACATCACGGGTGCAGATCACATTAGCAGTGTTAGGCAATATAGATTTCATGGTAGGGTGCGGACATAGATCATAAATAAGTAGCACTTGTGAGGCTACGTTATCAATAAGCACCAGAAAAAGAACCATGAGAATACTACAATCTAGGAACGCATCTGGTACACTTCCCCAAAGGAAGAAGGAAGGAAAACATGTGACCTGCCAAGGTGGAATTGGCATAGTGCTGGGAGATGACACCATCATTGCGCATGAGAGGATTGTCAGGGCAACTTCAACTTGGGAGGGATTCCAGGACTTTCTCTGGGGAGGGTCCACCCACTTGGCCATCTACACATGATATAAGAGAGACAACCCAGGATAATCTTACAGGAAAGAAACCAGTGTCTAGAGAGAATGTAGCAGGCCGTTCAAAGTTCGAGGAGAAAGTTAGAAACCGACAAGAAATCCAGAAAATGGAAAACTATCCTACCTGGAAAGGGTGAGGAGTCAGACTGGTCTGAGATGGCTCTGAAACTCTGTGTGCATGGAGGTTGTCAGGACAACTTAGAATTTTGAGGTTGTTTATGACATCATGGTGAACATGTCCCCCAAGATGGCCTCACGGTTACAGTCTGAGGATTGGCCTAGGCTAGGCTATTAAATGGAGAGATACCCAGAAACAGCTTTGCCAAACAGAAAGCGGGCACAGAAACTGGAAGAGATAAAACAGACTCTGATTCAAAGGACAAGAAAGGAATCCTTGGCGAGAAGCAAGAATAGAGGGACAAGCAGTGAGAGGAGAACATTGTCATCTATTCAAGCCTATGGGGAGGCCATGCTGATTCAAGTTTGAAACTTGATTGGAAACAAGAGGCTGGGCTTGGGCCTTATCAGACCTACAGTGTCCTTCTGCCTTAAGCATAATCCAAAGTCAAGAATGATGTCTTGAGGACATTGTAGAGGAGAATCGATGCCTCCTTTCTTAGGCCCCTAGCATTCTTTGAAGATCAGTCTCACTTTCCATAGCTCTGGCATCACCGGGGCCCACAGGGTACATGCTATTGTGTCCCAAGAGATGTCTTTGAAGCCTTGAAGGAATGGAGCCCTGTCATGCTTGGGGGTATGTCTCTTTGTTTGGAAGGGCTGTACAAGTGTGCTGAAAATCCCCCATTTCCAGGGGGCTTCGTTCCTTTGTGAAGGCTGTCCTCCCAGGCTAGAGTGCTCAGTTTGGCTCCAATGAAATTCTCTCCCTACCTCTTGCCGTAGAAGAATTATTGATTATGTGTTTTGACACCATGTGTAAGTAAGTTTGCTGAAAATTAGAACTTTACAATTCTGTTTCAAGAAAAATAAACATGCCAGGTCTGAGGATTTAAGGCAAACAAATGGCACACCCTATAGAAATAAAGGAAGCCCGTATCAAGACGGAATCTAGGGGAACGTTCAAGGATCAGGGGTCAAGTTCAAAACTTCCCAAATCCAGAAAAGAGACAGAAAAATATCATTCCTGGAGAGAGGAATTCATCAGATTTGTCTAATTTGTCTCGCAAACACTATGTCCATGAAGGGCGTTGCCAGGACCACCTCGAATTTGGAGTTTCTGATATCAGGATGTCAAACCAACACAACTGACCACGTGTTCTCAGTGCTTAGTTTGACCTAGGCTAGGATAGCAAAGATTCCAGCAAGTGCCCCGTGCAAATTCAAAGACAACAACCAAGAATCACGAAAACACTCACACCTCAGCCTACAGAACATACAGTGATTAAAGAAATACAAAATTAATCACTTGGACTGAAGGAGAACAGACTGAAAAGCATATCTAAGGGAGATTGCTGAGAAGACCATGATGAGTATACTATGGAAAAGAAAAAAGGGTCCCACAAAATGGAAGGCGAACAGAAATCACACCTGAATAATCCACAATGAAAGATGTCAATCTTTAGACAGACTCTGCTAGAGCGTTTGAAAGTCAGAGAAATTCACATGCCGAAAAACGGCAGCGAAGGTCAAACATGGGCTAACTGGGAATGGTGAGTTATGAGACTGCTCCAAGCGGGCTCTGAAACCCTGTGTCCATGAAGCTTGCCAGGACAGCAGAGACACAATTATGAAAATCCTCTGACATCACAGTGGACCCGAAAAACAACCCGGCCTCATCTACACAGTGCCAGAGTTGGGCTCAAGTAGCATATTCAAGTCCCACTGCACTCAACTGCAGGTTGCCAATGCAACATGAAAGGGGCAGGCCGGTGGTGCAGCGATGAGGTCCGCACCTTCTGGGTCTGTGGCCTGGGGTGGGCCGGGTGGAATCCTGGGGGTGAGCCTGCTCACCACTGCTTCAGTCATTCTGGAGCAGGCGTCCGAGGTAGTGTAGAGGCAGATGGGCAGGGACGTTAGACAGGGCCAGACTTCCACAGCAAATACAGGAGCATTGCCAGCAGATGTGAGCTCAGCGATGCACTTCTGCCAAAACAAAACCAAATTAAATTTTGCAAAGAATAGAAAAACTGAATCTAAAAAAAAAAAAAAAACAGCTTGCCAGTGAGAAGAATAAGATCTCTATGAAGAACCTTAGCAAAACAGGTGAAAGCTATGGCAATCGGAAATTAGCAAACGTTTGGGGAAAGAAATTCAAGAAGACACAAGGTTAAAGAAGGATATTCCGGGATCTAGGCATGGAAGAAATAACACACTTGAAACGTCCATACCGGAGAAAGGAATCTCTGGATTCCATGCAATCCCAAAGTTGCAGCAATATGTGCCACAGAGATAGAAGAGAGAATCGTAAAGTTTCTAGGAGGCAACAAGAGACCCTGAATTGGCAAAGGAATCCTCGGGAAAACGAACAAAGCAGGACGTATCACACTTTCTGATTTCAACATATAGGACGAAGCACTAGGAACCAAAACAGCACAGTCTGGGCCCAAAAACTGGCACACAGACCCACGCAAGAGAATCGAGAGCCCAGAGCCCAACTCAAACGTACATGGACAGCCCATTTTCGACCAGGGAGCCAAGAGGAGACAGTGGAGAAAGGAGAGTCTCTACAAGAAACTGTGCTGGGAAGCCTGCACAGCCACATGGCACACAACGAGAGTAGACCATGATGTTACACCTGGCACACACACCACCAAGAAATGGATTAAAGCCTTGAATGGCAGACTTGAGACCTTGAACCTTGTAGGAGAAGACCTAGCCAGAGTGCGCTTTGCCATCTGTCTGAGCCGCCTATTTGGAAGAAGCATGTCTGACTGGGCAAGGGCAACAAAGGAAACAAGAAACAAACGGGATCACATCAAATGCAGACGATTCTGCCCAGTCAATGAAACCATAACTCAATGCAAAGACAGCACAACAACTGGGAGAGGATGTTTGCAAAGCACACATCGGACAAAGGGTGAAAAGCCCAAAGACACAGTCAACTCACACGGCTCCAGAAGAAAAAAGACAACAAGCCAATGAAATACTGGGCAAAAGATGGAAACAGAGATTTCTCCCAAGAAGATCTAAAGAAGGCCAACAGGTGCATGAAAACTTGTTCACCATCATTAAGTCTCAGGCCAATGCAAATCCAAACTGCAAGGACATAGCAGATCACTGTGGTCAGAATGGCTATAAGGAACCAGACAGGAAACAACAAGTGTCAGAGAGTAGGTGGAGACAGGGGAAGCCTCCTGCACTGCTGGTGGGTGTGTAAACTGGTGCAGCCACTACCCCAAGCGGTGTGGAACCGCCTCAGAAATTTAAGAATCCATGTCCCCTATGATCCAGCTGTTCCTCTGTGGCGTGTTTATCCGAAGAACTCGGAAACACTGCCGCTTAAAGACGTGTGCACCACTGAGTTCACCACAGCCTTATTCCCGCTATCCAAGACTTGGAAACAGCCCTGGTGCCCAGCAAGGGACGAATGGAGAAGGAACATGGGCTATAGTCACACAATGGCATACCATTGAGCCGGAACAACGGATGCAATCCAGCCATTTGTGACCACCAGAATGGCTGTGGGGGTTTTATGGAAAGTGAAACAAGCCCCAGGGAGAATGTCAAATACCGTAGGAACTCACTTACAAGGAGAAGAAAAGGCAAGCACTAACCAACAGGTGGCACGGGACATTTGACTGGGGGTTCCCAGAGGCAAAGCGGGGCGGTGGGTGGTGGGTGAAAGAGATGATGAGGCACAAGTGTGTGGTGAGGGCCTGTGACGGCTTACGCTGGTGAAGATGATGTAACCTACACAGAAGTCTAAATCGATGAGGATGCACATCTGAAAGCTGTAGGATGTTCGAATGCAGGGTTATGGCATTAAATTCACCTAAAATCAAAAATGCAAAAAGGGGTCCAGAATGACGGCAGAAAGCTTTGGGGGCTGAAAGAGATTAGAGAAGGTGAAGTTCCCAGGATGGAAAATCACCTCAGAATGCTTACTGATGCTACAGAAAGGTAGACCGTTCCAAATAGATGAAGAGGAATACTACCAAGAAAACATGATCCGTGCTAAACCCATGAACCAACGGAAAATGTTACCGTCCATGATGTTACTACTAATCACCTTCACGAATAATCCAAACAGGCCCACATCTACCCAACTTCAGGCAAAAGGTTGGTCCAAAAGTACAATTCAGGGCCGGCCCTGTGGTGGAGCGGGTAAGTGCCCACGTTCTGCTTGGGTGGCCCGGGCCTCACTGTTTCACATCACGGGTGCAGATCACATTAGCAGTGTTAGGCAATATAGATTTCATGGTAGGGTGCGGACATAGATCATAAATAAGTAGCACTTGTGAGGCTACGTTATCAATAAGCACCAGAAAAAGAACCATGAGAATACTACAATCTAGGAACGCATCTGGTACACTTCCCCAAAGGAAGAAGGAAGGAAAACATGTGACCTGCCAAGGTGGAATTGGCATAGTGCTGGGAGATGACACCATCATTGCGCATGAGAGGATTGTCAGGGCAACTTCAACTTGGGAGGGATTCCAGGACTTTCTCTGGGGAGGGTCCACCCACTTGGCCATCTACACATGATATAAGAGAGACAACCCAGGATAATCTTACAGGAAAGAAACCAGTGTCTAGAGAGAATGTAGCAGGCCGTTCAAAGTTCGAGGAGAAAGTTAGAAACCGACAAGAAATCCAGAAAATGGAAAACTATCCTACCTGGAAAGGGTGAGGAGTCAGACTGGTCTGAGATGGCTCTGAAACTCTGTGTGCATGGAGGTTGTCAGGACAACTTAGAATTTTGAGGTTGTTTATGACATCATGGTGAACATGTCCCCCAAGATGGCCTCACGGTTACAGTCTGAGGATTGGCCTAGGCTAGGCTATTAAATGGAGAGATACCCAGAAACAGCTTTGCCAAACAGAAAGCGGGCACAGAAACTGGAAGAGATAAAACAGACTCTGATTCAAAGGACAAGAAAGGAATCCTTGGCGAGAAGCAAGAATAGAGGGACAAGCAGTGAGAGGAGAACATTGTCATCTATTCAAGCCTATGGGGAGGCCATGCTGATTCAAGTTTGAAACTTGATTGGAAACAAGAGGCTGGGCTTGGGCCTTATCAGACCTACAGTGTCCTTCTGCCTTAAGCATAATCCAAAGTCAAGAATGATGTCTTGAGGACATTGTAGAGGAGAATCGATGCCTCCTTTCTTAGGCCCCTAGCATTCTTTGAAGATCAGTCTCACTTTCCATAGCTCTGGCGTCACCGGGGCCCACAGGGTACATGCTATTGTGTCCCAAGAGATGTCTTTGAAGCCTTGAAGGAATGGAGCCCTGTCATGCTTGGGGGTATGTCTCTTTGTTTGGAAGGGCTGTACAAGTGTGCTGAAAATCCCCCATTTCCAGGGGGCTTCGTTCCTTTGTGAAGGCTGTCCTCCCAGGCTAGAGTGCTCAGTTTGGCTCCAATGAAATTCTCTCCCTACCTCTTGCCGTAGAAGAATTATTGATTATGTGTTTTGACACCATGTGTAAGTAAGTTTGCTGAAAATTAGAACTTTACAATTCTGTTTCAAGAAAAATAAACATGCCAGGTCTGAGGATTTAAGGCAAACAAATGGCACACCCTATAGAAATAAAGGAAGCCCGTATCAAGACGGAATCTAGGGGAACGTTCAAGGATCAGGGGTCAAGTTCAAAACTTCCCAAATCCAGAAAAGAGACAGAAAAATATCATTCCTGGAGAGAGGAATTCATCAGATTTGTCTAATTTGTCTCGCAAACACTATGTCCATGAAGGGCGTTGCCAGGACCACCTCGAATTTGGAGTTTCTGATATCAGGATGTCAAACCAACACAACTGACCACGTGTTCTCAGTGCTTAGTTTGACCTAGGCTAGGATAGCAAAGATTCCAGCAAGTGCCCCGTGCAAATTCAAAGACAACAACCAAGAATCACGAAAACACTCACACCTCAGCCTACAGAACATACAGTGATTAAAGAAATACAAAATTAATCACTTGGACTGAAGGAGAACAGACTGAAAAGCATATCTAAGGGAGATTGCTGAGAAGACCATGATGAGTATACTATGGAAAAGAAAAAAGGGTCCCACAAAATGGAAGGCGAACAGAAATCACACCTGAATAATCCACAATGAAAGATGTCAATCTTTAGACAGACTCTGCTAGAGCGTTTGAAAGTCAGAGAAATTCACATGCCGAAAAACGGCAGCGAAGGTCAAACATGGGCTAACTGGGAATGGTGAGTTATGAGACTGCTCCAAGCGGGCTCTGAAACCCTGTGTCCATGAAGCTTGCCAGGACAGCAGAGACACAATTATGAAAATCCTCTGACATCACAGTGGACCCGAAAAACAACCCGGCCTCATCTACACAGTGCCAGAGTTGGGCTCAAGTAGCATATTCAAGTCCCACTGCACTCAACTGCAGGTTGCCAATGCAACATGAAAGGGGCAGGCCGGTGGTGCAGCGATGAGGTCCGCACCTTCTGGGTCTGTGGCCTGGGGTGGGCCGGGTGGAATCCTGGGGGTGAGCCTGCTCACCACTGCTTCAGTCATTCTGGAGCAGGCGTCCGAGGTAGTGTAGAGGCAGATGGGCAGGGACGTTAGACAGGGCCAGACTTCCACAGCAAATACAGGAGCATTGCCAGCAGATGTGAGCTCAGCGATGCACTTCTGCCAAAACAAAACCAAATTAAATTTTGCAAAGAATAGAAAAACTGAATCTAAAAAAAAAAAAAAAACAGCTTGCCAGTGAGAAGAATAAGATCTCTATGAAGAACCTTAGCAAAACAGGTGAAAGCTATGGCAATCGGAAATTAGCAAACGTTTGGGGAAAGAAATTCAAGAAGACACAAGGTTAAAGAAGGATATTCCGGGATCTAGGCATGGAAGAAATAACACACTTGAAACGTCCATACCGGAGAAAGGAATCTCTGGATTCCATGCAATCCCAAAGTTGCAGCAATATGTGCCACAGAGATAGAAGAGAGAATCGTAAAGTTTCTAGGAGGCAACAAGAGACCCTGAATTGGCAAAGGAATCCTCGGGAAAACGAACAAAGCAGGACGTATCACACTTTCTGATTTCAACATATAGGACGAAGCACTAGGAACCAAAACAGCACAGTCTGGGCCCAAAAACTGGCACACAGACCCACGCAAGAGAATCGAGAGCCCAGAGCCCAACTCAAACGTACATGGACAGCCCATTTTCGACCAGGGAGCCAAGAGGAGACAGTGGAGAAAGGAGAGTCTCTACAAGAAACTGTGCTGGGAAGCCTGCACAGCCACATGGCACACAACGAGAGTAGACCATGATGTTACACCTGGCACACACACCACCAAGAAATGGATTAAAGCCTTGAATGGCAGACTTGAGACCTTGAACCTTGTAGGAGAAGACCTAGCCAGAGTGCGCTTTGCCATCTGTCTGAGCCGCCTATTTGGAAGAAGCATGTCTGACTGGGCAAGGGCAACAAAGGAAACAAGAAACAAACGGGATCACATCAAATGCAGATGATTCTGCCCAGTCAATGAAACCATAACTCAATGCAAAGACAGCACAACAACTGGGAGAGGATGTTTGCAAAGCACACATCGGACAAAGGGTGAAAAGCCCAAAGACACAGTCAACTCACACGGCTCCAGAAGAAAAAAGACAACAAGCCAATGAAATACTGGGCAAAAGATGGAAACAGAGATTTCTCCCAAGAAGATCTAAAGAAGGCCAACAGGTGCATGAAAACTTGTTCACCATCATTAAGTCTCAGGCCAATGCAAATCCAAACTGCAAGGACATAGCAGATCACTGTGGTCAGAATGGCTATAAGGAACCAGACAGGAAACAACAAGTGTCAGAGAGTAGGTGGAGACAGGGGAAGCCTCCTGCACTGCTGGTGGGTGTGTAAACTGGTGCAGCCACTACCCCAAGCGGTGTGGAACCGCCTCAGAAATTTAAGAATCCATGTCCCCTATGATCCAGCTGTTCCTCTGTGGCGTGTTTATCCGAAGAACTCGGAAACACTGCCGCTTAAAGACGTGTGCACCACTGAGTTCACCACAGCCTTATTCCCGCTATCCAAGACTTGGAAACAGCCCTGGTGCCCAGCAAGGGACGAATGGAGAAGGAACATGGGCTATAGTCACACAATGGCATACCATTGAGCCGGAACAACGGATGCAATCCAGCCATTTGTGACCACCAGAATGGCTGTGGGGGTTTTATGGAAAGTGAAACAAGCCCCAGGGAGAATGTCAAATACCGTAGGAACTCACTTACAAGGAGAAGAAAAGGCAAGCACTAACCAACAGGTGGCACGGGACATTTGACTGGGGGTTCCCAGAGGCAAAGCGGGGCGGTGGGTGGTGGGTGAAAGAGATGATGAGGCACAAGTGTGTGGTGAGGGCCTGTGACGGCTTACGCTGGTGAAGATGATGTAACCTACACAGAAGTCTAAATCGATGAGGATGCACATCTGAAAGCTGTAGGATGTTCGAATGCAGGGTTATGGCATTAAATTCACCTAAAATCAAAAATGCAAAAAGGGGTCCAGAATGACGGCAGAAAGCTTTGGGGGCTGAAAGAGATTAGAGAAGGTGAAGTTCCCAGGATGGAAAATCACCTCAGAATGCTTACTGATGCTACAGAAAGGTAGACCGTTCCAAATAGATGAAGAGGAATACTACCAAGAAAACATGATCCGTGCTAAACCCATGAACCAACGGAAAATGTTACCGTCCATGATGTTACTACTAATCACCTTCACGAATAATCCAAACAGGCCCACATCTACCCAACTTCAGGCAAAAGGTTGGTCCAAAAGTACAATTCAGGGCCGGCCCTGTGGTGGAGCGGGTAAGTGCCCACGTTCTGCTTGGGTGGCCCGGGCCTCACTGTTTCACATCACGGGTGCAGATCACATTAGCAGTGTTAGGCAATATAGATTTCATGGTAGGGTGCGGACATAGATCATAAATAAGTAGCACTTGTGAGGCTACGTTATCAATAAGCACCAGAAAAAGAACCATGAGAATACTACAATCTAGGAACGCATCTGGTACACTTCCCCAAAGGAAGAAGGAAGGAAAACATGTGACCTGCCAAGGTGGAATTGGCATAGTGCTGGGAGATGACACCATCATTGCGCATGAGAGGATTGTCAGGGCAACTTCAACTTGGGAGGGATTCCAGGACTTTCTCTGGGGAGGGTCCACCCACTTGGCCATCTACACATGATATAAGAGAGACAACCCAGGATAATCTTACAGGAAAGAAACCAGTGTCTAGAGAGAATGTAGCAGGCCGTTCAAAGTTCGAGGAGAAAGTTAGAAACCGACAAGAAATCCAGAAAATGGAAAACTATCCTACCTGGAAAGGGTGAGGAGTCAGACTGGTCTGAGATGGCTCTGAAACTCTGTGTGCATGGAGGTTGTCAGGACAACTTAGAATTTTGAGGTTGTTTATGACATCATGGTGAACATGTCCCCCAAGATGGCCTCACGGTTACAGTCTGAGGATTGGCCTAGGCTAGGCTATTAAATGGAGAGATACCCAGAAACAGCTTTGCCAAACAGAAAGCGGGCACAGAAACTGGAAGAGATAAAACAGACTCTGATTCAAAGGACAAGAAAGGAATCCTTGGCGAGAAGCAAGAATAGAGGGACAAGCAGTGAGAGGAGAACATTGTCATCTATTCAAGCCTATGGGGAGGCCATGCTGATTCAAGTTTGAAACTTGATTGGAAACAAGAGGCTGGGCTTGGGCCTTATCAGACCTACAGTGTCCTTCTGCCTTAAGCATAATCCAAAGTCAAGAATGATGTCTTGAGGACATTGTAGAGGAGAATCGATGCCTCCTTTCTTAGGCCCCTAGCATTCTTTGAAGATCAGTCTCACTTTCCATAGCTCTGGCGTCACCGGGGCCCACAGGGTACATGCTATTGTGTCCCAAGAGATGTCTTTGAAGCCTTGAAGGAATGGAGCCCTGTCATGCTTGGGGGTATGTCTCTTTGTTTGGAAGGGCTGTACAAGTGTGCTGAAAATCCCCCATTTCCAGGGGGCTTCGTTCCTTTGTGAAGGCTGTCCTCCCAGGCTAGAGTGCTCAGTTTGGCTCCAATGAAATTCTCTCCCTACCTCTTGCCGTAGAAGAATTATTGATTATGTGTTTTGACACCATGTGTAAGTAAGTTTGCTGAAAATTAGAACTTTACAATTCTGTTTCAAGAAAAATAAACATGCCAGGTCTGAGGATTTAAGGCAAACAAATGGCACACCCTATAGAAATAAAGGAAGCCCGTATCAAGACGGAATCTAGGGGAACGTTCAAGGATCAGGGGTCAAGTTCAAAACTTCCCAAATCCAGAAAAGAGACAGAAAAATATCATTCCTGGAGAGAGGAATTCATCAGATTTGTCTAATTTGTCTCGCAAACACTATGTCCATGAAGGGCGTTGCCAGGACCACCTCGAATTTGGAGTTTCTGATATCAGGATGTCAAACCAACACAACTGACCACGTGTTCTCAGTGCTTAGTTTGACCTAGGCTAGGATAGCAAAGATTCCAGCAAGTGCCCCGTGCAAATTCAAAGACAACAACCAAGAATCACGAAAACACTCACACCTCAGCCTACAGAACATACAGTGATTAAAGAAATACAAAATTAATCACTTGGACTGAAGGAGAACAGACTGAAAAGCATATCTAAGGGAGATTGCTGAGAAGACCATGATGAGTATACTATGGAAAAGAAAAAAGGGTCCCACAAAATGGAAGGCGAACAGAAATCACACCTGAATAATCCACAATGAAAGATGTCAATCTTTAGACAGACTCTGCTAGAGCGTTTGAAAGTCAGAGAAATTCACATGCCGAAAAACGGCAGCGAAGGTCAAACATGGGCTAACTGGGAATGGTGAGTTATGAGACTGCTCCAAGCGGGCTCTGAAACCCTGTGTCCATGAAGCTTGCCAGGACAGCAGAGACACAATTATGAAAATCCTCTGACATCACAGTGGACCCGAAAAACAACCCGGCCTCATCTACACAGTGCCAGAGTTGGGCTCAAGTAGCATATTCAAGTCCCACTGCACTCAACTGCAGGTTGCCAATGCAACATGAAAGGGGCAGGCCGGTGGTGCAGCGATGAGGTCCGCACCTTCTGGGTCTGTGGCCTGGGGTGGGCCGGGTGGAATCCTGGGGGTGAGCCTGCTCACCACTGCTTCAGTCATTCTGGAGCAGGCGTCCGAGGTAGTGTAGAGGCAGATGGGCAGGGACGTTAGACAGGGCCAGACTTCCACAGCAAATACAGGAGCATTGCCAGCAGATGTGAGCTCAGCGATGCACTTCTGCCAAAACAAAACCAAATTAAATTTTGCAAAGAATAGAAAAACTGAATCTAAAAAAAAAAAAAAAACAGCTTGCCAGTGAGAAGAATAAGATCTCTATGAAGAACCTTAGCAAAACAGGTGAAAGCTATGGCAATCGGAAATTAGCAAACGTTTGGGGAAAGAAATTCAAGAAGACACAAGGTTAAAGAAGGATATTCCGGGATCTAGGCATGGAAGAAATAACACACTTGAAACGTCCATACCGGAGAAAGGAATCTCTGGATTCCATGCAATCCCAAAGTTGCAGCAATATGTGCCACAGAGATAGAAGAGAGAATCGTAAAGTTTCTAGGAGGCAACAAGAGACCCTGAATTGGCAAAGGAATCCTCGGGAAAACGAACAAAGCAGGACGTATCACACTTTCTGATTTCAACATATAGGACGAAGCACTAGGAACCAAAACAGCACAGTCTGGGCCCAAAAACTGGCACACAGACCCACGCAAGAGAATCGAGAGCCCAGAGCCCAACTCAAACGTACATGGACAGCCCATTTTCGACCAGGGAGCCAAGAGGAGACAGTGGAGAAAGGAGAGTCTCTACAAGAAACTGTGCTGGGAAGCCTGCACAGCCACATGGCACACAACGAGAGTAGACCATGATGTTACACCTGGCACACACACCACCAAGAAATGGATTAAAGCCTTGAATGGCAGACTTGAGACCTTGAACCTTGTAGGAGAAGACCTAGCCAGAGTGCGCTTTGCCATCTGTCTGAGCCGCCTATTTGGAAGAAGCATGTCTGACTGGGCAAGGGCAACAAAGGAAACAAGAAACAAACGGGATCACATCAAATGCAGACGATTCTGCCCAGTCAATGAAACCATAACTCAATGCAAAGACAGCACAACAACTGGGAGAGGATGTTTGCAAAGCACACATCGGACAAAGGGTGAAAAGCCCAAAGACACAGTCAACTCACACGGCTCCAGAAGAAAAAAGACAACAAGCCAATGAAATACTGGGCAAAAGATGGAAACAGAGATTTCTCCCAAGAAGATCTAAAGAAGGCCAACAGGTGCATGAAAACTTGTTCACCATCATTAAGTCTCAGGCCAATGCAAATCCAAACTGCAAGGACATAGCAGATCACTGTGGTCAGAATGGCTATAAGGAACCAGACAGGAAACAACAAGTGTCAGAGAGTAGGTGGAGACAGGGGAAGCCTCCTGCACTGCTGGTGGGTGTGTAAACTGGTGCAGCCACTACCCCAAGCGGTGTGGAACCGCCTCAGAAATTTAAGAATCCATGTCCCCTATGATCCAGCTGTTCCTCTGTGGCGTGTTTATCCGAAGAACTCGGAAACACTGCCGCTTAAAGACGTGTGCACCACTGAGTTCACCACAGCCTTATTCCCGCTATCCAAGACTTGGAAACAGCCCTGGTGCCCAGCAAGGGACGAATGGAGAAGGAACATGGGCTATAGTCACACAATGGCATACCATTGAGCCGGAACAACGGATGCAATCCAGCCATTTGTGACCACCAGAATGGCTGTGGGGGTTTTATGGAAAGTGAAACAAGCCCCAGGGAGAATGTCAAATACCGTAGGAACTCACTTACAAGGAGAAGAAAAGGCAAGCACTAACCAACAGGTGGCACGGGACATTTGACTGGGGGTTCCCAGAGGCAAAGCGGGGCGGTGGGTGGTGGGTGAAAGAGATGATGAGGCACAAGTGTGTGGTGAGGGCCTGTGACGGCTTACGCTGGTGAAGATGATGTAACCTACACAGAAGTCTAAATCGATGAGGATGCACATCTGAAAGCTGTAGGATGTTCGAATGCAGGGTTATGGCATTAAATTCACCTAAAATCAAAAATGCAAAAAGGGGTCCAGAATGACGGCAGAAAGCTTTGGGGGCTGAAAGAGATTAGAGAAGGTGAAGTTCCCAGGATGGAAAATCACCTCAGAATGCTTACTGATGCTACAGAAAGGTAGACCGTTCCAAATAGATGAAGAGGAATACTACCAAGAAAACATGATCCGTGCTAAACCCATGAACCAACGGAAAATGTTACCGTCCATGATGTTACTACTAATCACCTTCACGAATAATCCAAACAGGCCCACATCTACCCAACTTCAGGCAAAAGGTTGGTCCAAAAGTACAATTCAGGGCCGGCCCTGTGGTGGAGCGGGTAAGTGCCCACGTTCTGCTTGGGTGGCCCGGGCCTCACTGTTTCACATCACGGGTGCAGATCACATTAGCAGTGTTAGGCAATATAGATTTCATGGTAGGGTGCGGACATAGATCATAAATAAGTAGCACTTGTGAGGCTACGTTATCAATAAGCACCAGAAAAAGAACCATGAGAATACTACAATCTAGGAACGCATCTGGTACACTTCCCCAAAGGAAGAAGGAAGGAAAACATGTGACCTGCCAAGGTGGAATTGGCATAGTGCTGGGAGATGACACCATCATTGCGCATGAGAGGATTGTCAGGGCAACTTCAACTTGGGAGGGATTCCAGGACTTTCTCTGGGGAGGGTCCACCCACTTGGCCATCTACACATGATATAAGAGAGACAACCCAGGATAATCTTACAGGAAAGAAACCAGTGTCTAGAGAGAATGTAGCAGGCCGTTCAAAGTTCGAGGAGAAAGTTAGAAACCGACAAGAAATCCAGAAAATGGAAAACTATCCTACCTGGAAAGGGTGAGGAGTCAGACTGGTCTGAGATGGCTCTGAAACTCTGTGTGCATGGAGGTTGTCAGGACAACTTAGAATTTTGAGGTTGTTTATGACATCATGGTGAACATGTCCCCCAAGATGGCCTCACGGTTACAGTCTGAGGATTGGCCTAGGCTAGGCTATTAAATGGAGAGATACCCAGAAACAGCTTTGCCAAACAGAAAGCGGGCACAGAAACTGGAAGAGATAAAACAGACTCTGATTCAAAGGACAAGAAAGGAATCCTTGGCGAGAAGCAAGAATAGAGGGACAAGCAGTGAGAGGAGAACATTGTCATCTATTCAAGTCTATGGGGAGGCCATGCTGATTCAAGTTTGAAACTTGATTGGAAACAAGAGGCTGGGCTTGGGCCTTATCAGACCTACAGTGTCCTTCTGCCTTAAGCATAATCCAAAGTCAAGAATGATGTCTTGAGGACATTGTAGAGGAGAATCGATGCCTCCTTTCTTAGGCCCCTAGCATTCTTTGAAGATCAGTCTCACTTTCCATAGCTCTGGCGTCACCGGGGCCCACAGGGTACATGCTATTGTGTCCCAAGAGATGTCTTTGAAGCCTTGAAGGAATGGAGCCCTGTCATGCTTGGGGGTATGTCTCTTTGTTTGGAAGGGCTGTACAAGTGTGCTGAAAATCCCCCATTTCCAGGGGGCTTCTTTCCTTTGTGAAGGCTGTCCTCCCAGGCTAGAGTGCTCAGTTTGGCTCCAATGAAATTCTCTCCCTACCTCTTGCCGTAGAAGAATTATTGATTATGTGTTTTGACACCATGTGTAAGTAAGTTTGCTGAAAATTAGAACTTTACAATTCTGTTTCAAGAAAAATAAACATGCCAGGTCTGAGGATTTAAGGCAAACAAATGGCACACCCTATAGAAATAAAGGAAGCCCGTATCAAGACGGAATCTAGGGGAACGTTCAAGGATCAGGGGTCAAGTTCAAAACTTCCCAAATCCAGAAAAGAGACAGAAAAATATCATTCCTGGAGAGAGGAATTCATCAGATTTGTCTAATTTGTCTCGCAAACACTATGTCCATGAAGGGCGTTGCCAGGACCACCTCGAATTTGGAGTTTCTGATATCAGGATGTCAAACCAACACAACTGACCACGTGTTCTCAGTGCTTAGTTTGACCTAGGCTAGGATAGCAAAGATTCCAGCAAGTGCCCCGTGCAAATTCAAAGACAACAACCAAGAATCACGAAAACACTCACACCTCAGCCTACAGAACATACAGTGATTAAAGAAATACAAAATTAATCACTTGGACTGAAGGAGAACAGACTGAAAAGCATATCTAAGGGAGATTGCTGAGAAGACCATGATGAGTATACTATGGAAAAGAAAAAAGGGTCCCACAAAATGGAAGGCGAACAGAAATCACACCTGAATAATCCACAATGAAAGATGTCAATCTTTAGACAGACTCTGCTAGAGCGTTTGAAAGTCAGAGAAATTCACATGCCGAAAAACGGCAGCGAAGGTCAAACATGGGCTAACTGGGAATGGTGAGTTATGAGACTGCTCCAAGCGGGCTCTGAAACCCTGTGTCCATGAAGCTTGCCAGGACAGCAGAGACACAATTATGAAAATCCTCTGACATCACAGTGGACCCGAAAAACAACCCGGCCTCATCTACACAGTGCCAGAGTTGGGCTCAAGTAGCATATTCAAGTCCCACTGCACTCAACTGCAGGTTGCCAATGCAACATGAAAGGGGCAGGCCGGTGGTGCAGCGATGAGGTCCGCACCTTCTGGGTCTGTGGCCTGGGGTGGGCCGGGTGGAATCCTGGGGGTGAGCCTGCTCACCACTGCTTCAGTCATTCTGGAGCAGGCGTCCGAGGTAGTGTAGAGGCAGATGGGCAGGGACGTTAGACAGGGCCAGACTTCCACAGCAAATACAGGAGCATTGCCAGCAGATGTGAGCTCAGCGATGCACTTCTGCCAAAACAAAACCAAATTAAATTTTGCAAAGAATAGAAAAACTGAATCTAAAAAAAAAAAAAAAACAGCTTGCCAGTGAGAAGAATAAGATCTCTATGAAGAACCTTAGCAAAACAGGTGAAAGCTATGGCAATCGGAAATTAGCAAACGTTTGGGGAAAGAAATTCAAGAAGACACAAGGTTAAAGAAGGATATTCCGGGATCTAGGCATGGAAGAAATAACACACTTGAAACGTCCATACCGGAGAAAGGAATCTCTGGATTCCATGCAATCCCAAAGTTGCAGCAATATGTGCCACAGAGATAGAAGAGAGAATCGTAAAGTTTCTAGGAGGCAACAAGAGACCCTGAATTGGCAAAGGAATCCTCGGGAAAACGAACAAAGCAGGACGTATCACACTTTCTGATTTCAACATATAGGACGAAGCACTAGGAACCAAAACAGCACAGTCTGGGCCCAAAAACTGGCACACAGACCCACGCAAGAGAATCGAGAGCCCAGAGCCCAACTCAAACGTACATGGACAGCCCATTTTCGACCAGGGAGCCAAGAGGAGACAGTGGAGAAAGGAGAGTCTCTACAAGAAACTGTGCTGGGAAGCCTGCACAGCCACATGGCACACAACGAGAGTAGACCATGATGTTACACCTGGCACACACACCACCAAGAAATGGATTAAAGCCTTGAATGGCAGACTTGAGACCTTGAACCTTGTAGGAGAAGACCTAGCCAGAGTGCGCTTTGCCATCTGTCTGAGCCGCCTATTTGGAAGAAGCATGTCTGACTGGGCAAGGGCAACAAAGGAAACAAGAAACAAACGGGATCACATCAAATGCAGACGATTCTGCCCAGTCAATGAAACCATAACTCAATGCAAAGACAGCACAACAACTGGGAGAGGATGTTTGCAAAGCACACATCGGACAAAGGGTGAAAAGCCCAAAGACACAGTCAACTCACACGGCTCCAGAAGAAAAAAGACAACAAGCCAATGAAATACTGGGCAAAAGATGGAAACAGAGATTTCTCCCAAGAAGATCTAAAGAAGGCCAACAGGTGCATGAAAACTTGTTCACCATCATTAAGTCTCAGGCCAATGCAAATCCAAACTGCAAGGACATAGCAGATCACTGTGGTCAGAATGGCTATAAGGAACCAGACAGGAAACAACAAGTGTCAGAGAGTAGGTGGAGACAGGGGAAGCCTCCTGCACTGCTGGTGGGTGTGTAAACTGGTGCAGCCACTACCCCAAGCGGTGTGGAACCGCCTCAGAAATTTAAGAATCCATGTCCCCTATGATCCAGCTGTTCCTCTGTGGCGTGTTTATCCGAAGAACTCGGAAACACTGCCGCTTAAAGACGTGTGCACCACTGAGTTCACCACAGCCTTATTCCCGCTATCCAAGACTTGGAAACAGCCCTGGTGCCCAGCAAGGGACGAATGGAGAAGGAACATGGGCTATAGTCACACAATGGCATACCATTGAGCCGGAACAACGGATGCAATCCAGCCATTTGTGACCACCAGAATGGCTGTGGGGGTTTTATGGAAAGTGAAACAAGCCCCAGGGAGAATGTCAAATACCGTAGGAACTCACTTACAAGGAGAAGAAAAGGCAAGCACTAACCAACAGGTGGCACGGGACATTTGACTGGGGGTTCCCAGAGGCAAAGCGGGGCGGTGGGTGGTGGGTGAAAGAGATGATGAGGCACAAGTGTGTGGTGAGGGCCTGTGACGGCTTACGCTGGTGAAGATGATGTAACCTACACAGAAGTCTAAATCGATGAGGATGCACATCTGAAAGCTGTAGGATGTTCGAATGCAGGGTTATGGCATTAAATTCACCTAAAATCAAAAATGCAAAAAGGGGTCCAGAATGACGGCAGAAAGCTTTGGGGGCTGAAAGAGATTAGAGAAGGTGAAGTTCCCAGGATGGAAAATCACCTCAGAATGCTTACTGATGCTACAGAAAGGTAGACCGTTCCAAATAGATGGAGAGGAATACTACCAAGAAAACATGATCCGTGCTAAACCCATGAACCAACGGAAAATGTTACCGTCCATGATGTTACTACTAATCACCTTCACGAATAATCCAAACAGGCCCACATCTACCCAACTTCAGGCAAAAGGTTGGTCCAAAAGTACAATTCAGGGCCGGCCCTGTGGTGGAGCGGGTAAGTGCCCACGTTCTGCTTGGGTGGCCCGGGCCTCACTGTTTCACATCACGGGTGCAGATCACATTAGCAGTGTTAGGCAATATAGATTTCATGGTAGGGTGCGGACATAGATCATAAATAAGTAGCACTTGTGAGGCTACGTTATCAATAAGCACCAGAAAAAGAACCATGAGAATACTACAATCTAGGAACGCATCTGGTACACTTCCCCAAAGGAAGAAGGAAGGAAAACATGTGACCTGCCAAGGTGGAATTGGCATAGTGCTGGGAGATGACACCATCATTGCGCATGAGAGGATTGTCAGGGCAACTTCAACTTGGGAGGGATTCCAGGACTTTCTCTGGGGAGGGTCCACCCACTTGGCCATCTACACATGATATAAGAGAGACAACCCAGGATAATCTACAGGAAAGAAACCAGTGTCTAGAGAGAATGTAGCAGGCCGTTCAAAGTTCGAGGAGAAAGTTAGAAACCGACAAGAAATCCAGAAAATGGAAAACTATCCTACCTGGAAAGGGTGAGGAGTCAGACTGGTCTGAGATGGCTCTGAAACTCTGTGTGCATGGAGGTTGTCAGGACAACTTAGAATTTTGAGGTTGTTTATGACATCATGGTGAACATGTCCCCCAAGATGGCCTCACGGTTACAGTCTGAGGATTGGCCTAGGCTAGGCTATTAAATGGAGAGATACCCAGAAACAGCTTTGCCAAACAGAAAGCGGGCACAGAAACTGGAAGAGATAAAACAGACTCTGATTCAAAGGACAAGAAAGGAATCCTTGGCGAGAAGCAAGAATAGAGGGACAAGCAGTGAGAGGAGAACATTGTCATCTATTCAAGCCTATGGGGAGGCCATGCTGATTCAAGTTTGAAACTTGATTGGAAACAAGAGGCTGGGCTTGGGCCTTATCAGACCTACAGTGTCCTTCTGCCTTAAGCATAATCCAAAGTCAAGAATGATGTCTTGAGGACATTGTAGAGGAGAATCGATGCCTCCTTTCTTAGGCCCCTAGCATTCTTTGAAGATCAGTCTCACTTTCCATAGCTCTGGCGTCACCGGGGCCCACAGGGTACATGCTATTGTGTCCCAAGAGATGTCTTTGAAGCCTTGAAGGAATGGAGCCCTGTCATGCTTGGGGGTATGTCTCTTTGTTTGGAAGGGCTGTACAAGTGTGCTGAAAATCCCCCATTTCCAGGGGGCTTCGTTCCTTTGTGAAGGCTGTCCTCCCAGGCTAGAGTGCTCAGTTTGGCTCCAATGAAATTCTCTCCCTACCTCTTGCCGTAGAAGAATTATTGATTATGTGTTTTGACACCATGTGTAAGTAAGTTTGCTGAAAATTAGAACTTTACAATTCTGTTTCAAGAAAAATAAACATGCCAGGTCTGAGGATTTAAGGCAAACAAATGGCACACCCTATAGAAATAAAGGAAGCCCGTATCAAGACGGAATCTAGGGGAACGTTCAAGGATCAGGGGTCAAGTTCAAAACTTCCCAAATCCAGAAAAGAGACAGAAAAATATCATTCCTGGAGAGAGGAATTCATCAGATTTGTCTAATTTGTCTCGCAAACACTATGTCCATGAAGGGCGTTGCCAGGACCACCTCGAATTTGGAGTTTCTGATATCAGGATGTCAAACCAACACAACTGACCACGTGTTCTCAGTGCTTAGTTTGACCTAGGCTAGGATAGCAAAGATTCCAGCAAGTGCCCCGTGCAAATTCAAAGACAACAACCAAGAATCACGAAAACACTCACACCTCAGCCTACAGAACATACAGTGATTAAAGAAATACAAAATTAATCACTTGGACTGAAGGAGAACAGACTGAAAAGCATATCTAAGGGAGATTGCTGAGAAGACCATGATGAGTATACTATGGAAAAGAAAAAAGGGTCCCACAAAATGGAAGGCGAACAGAAATCACACCTGAATAATCCACAATGAAAGATGTCAATCTTTAGACAGACTCTGCTAGAGCGTTTGAAAGTCAGAGAAATTCACATGCCGAAAAACGGCAGCGAAGGTCAAACATGGGCTAACTGGGAATGGTGAGTTATGAGACTGCTCCAAGCGGGCTCTGAAACCCTGTGTCCATGAAGCTTGCCAGGACAGCAGAGACACAATTATGAAAATCCTCTGACATCACAGTGGACCCGAAAAACAACCTGGCCTCATCTACACAGTGCCAGAGTTGGGCTCAAGTAGCATATTCAAGTCCCACTGCACTCAACTGCAGGTTGCCAATGCAACATGAAAGGGGCAGGCCGGTGGTGCAGCGATGAGGTCCGCACCTTCTGGGTCTGTGGCCTGGGGTGGGCCGGGTGGAATCCTGGGGGTGAGCCTGCTCACCACTGCTTCAGTCATTCTGGAGCAGGCGTCCGAGGTAGTGTAGAGGCAGATGGGCAGGGACGTTAGACAGGGCCAGACTTCCACAGCAAATACAGGAGCATTGCCAGCAGATGTGAGCTCAGCGATGCACTTCTGCCAAAACAAAACCAAATTAAATTTTGCAAAGAATAGAAAAACTGAATCTAAAAAAAAAAAAAAAAACAGCTTGCCAGTGAGAAGAATAAGATCTCTATGAAGAACCTTAGCAAAACAGGTGAAAGCTATGGCAATCGGAAATTAGCAAACGTTTGGGGAAAGAAATTCAAGAAGACACAAGGTTAAAGAAGGATATTCCGGGATCTAGGCATGGAAGAAATAACACACTTGAAACGTCCATACCGGAGAAAGGAATCTCTGGATTCCATGCAATCCCAAAGTTGCAGCAATATGTGCCACAGAGATAGAAGAGAGAATCGTAAAGTTTCTAGGAGGCAACAAGAGACCCTGAATTGGCAAAGGAATCCTCGGGAAAACGAACAAAGCAGGACGTATCACACTTTCTGATTTCAACATATAGGACGAAGCACTAGGAACCAAAACAGCACAGTCTGGGCCCAAAAACTGGCACACAGACCCACGCAAGAGAATCGAGAGCCCAGAGCCCAACTCAAACGTACATGGACAGCCCATTTTCGACCAGGGAGCCAAGAGGAGACAGTGGAGAAAGGAGAGTCTCTACAAGAAACTGTGCTGGGAAGCCTGCACAGCCACATGGCACACAACGAGAGTAGACCATGATGTTACACCTGGCACACACACCACCAAGAAATGGATTAAAGCCTTGAATGGCAGACTTGAGACCTTGAACCTTGTAGGAGAAGACCTAGCCAGAGTGCGCTTTGCCATCTGTCTGAGCCGCCTATTTGGAAGAAGCATGTCTGACTGGGCAAGGGCAACAAAGGAAACAAGAAACAAACGGGATCACATCAAATGCAGACGATTCTGCCCAGTCAATGAAACCATAACTCAATGCAAAGACAGCACAACAACTGGGAGAGGATGTTTGCAAAGCACACATCGGACAAAGGGTGAAAAGCCCAAAGACACAGTCAACTCACACGGCTCCAGAAGAAAAAAGACAACAAGCCAATGAAATACTGGGCAAAAGATGGAAACAGAGATTTCTCCCAAGAAGATCTAAAGAAGGCCAACAGGTGCATGAAAACTTGTTCACCATCATTAAGTCTCAGGCCAATGCAAATCCAAACTGCAAGGACATAGCAGATCACTGTGGTCAGAATGGCTATAAGGAACCAGACAGGAAACAACAAGTGTCAGAGAGTAGGTGGAGACAGGGGAAGCCTCCTGCACTGCTGGTGGGTGTGTAAACTGGTGCAGCCACTACCCCAAGCGGTGTGGAACCGCCTCAGAAATTTAAGAATCCATGTCCCCTATGATCCAGCTGTTCCTCTGTGGCGTGTTTATCCGAAGAACTCGGAAACACTGCCGCTTAAAGACGTGTGCACCACTGAGTTCACCACAGCCTTATTCCCGCTATCCAAGACTTGGAAACAGCCCTGGTGCCCAGCAAGGGACGAATGGAGAAGGAACATGGGCTATAGTCACACAATGGCATACCATTGAGCCGGAACAACGGATGCAATCCAGCCATTTGTGACCACCAGAATGGCTGTGGGGGTTTTATGGAAAGTGAAACAAGCCCCAGGGAGAATGTCAAATACCGTAGGAACTCACTTACAAGGAGAAGAAAAGGCAAGCACTAACCAACAGGTGGCACGGGACATTTGACTGGGGGTTCCCAGAGGCAAAGCGGGGCGGTGGGTGGTGGGTGAAAGAGATGATGAGGCACAAGTGTGTGGTGAGGGCCTGTGACGGCTTACGCTGGTGAAGATGATGTAACCTACACAGAAGTCTAAATCGATGAGGATGCACATCTGAAAGCTGTAGGATGTTCGAATGCAGGGTTATGGCATTAAATTCACCTAAAATCAAAAATGCAAAAAGGGGTCCAGAATGACGGCAGAAAGCTTTGGGGGCTGAAAGAGATTAGAGAAGGTGAAGTTCCCAGGATGGAAAATCACCTCAGAATGCTTACTGATGCTACAGAAAGGTAGACCGTTCCAAATAGATGAAGAGGAATACTACCAAGAAAACATGATCCGTGCTAAACCCATGAACCAACGGAAAATGTTACCGTCCATGATGTTACTACTAATCACCTTCACGAATAATCCAAACAGGCCCACATCTACCCAACTTCAGGCAAAAGGTTGGTCCAAAAGTACAATTCAGGGCCGGCCCTGTGGTGGAGCGGGTAAGTGCCCACGTTCTGCTTGGGTGGCCCGGGCCTCACTGTTTCACATCACGGGTGCAGATCACATTAGCAGTGTTAGGCAATATAGATTTCATGGTAGGGTGCGGACATAGATCATAAATAAGTAGCACTTGTGAGGCTACGTTATCAATAAGCACCAGAAAAAGAACCATGAGAATACTACAATCTAGGAACGCATCTGGTACACTTCCCCAAAGGAAGAAGGAAGGAAAACATGTGACCTGCCAAGGTGGAATTGGCATAGTGCTGGGAGATGACACCATCATTGCGCATGAGAGGATTGTCAGGGCAACTTCAACTTGGGAGGGATTCCAGGACTTTCTCTGGGGAGGGTCCACCCACTTGGCCATCTACACATGATATAAGAGAGACAACCCAGGATAATCTACAGGAAAGAAACCAGTGTCTAGAGAGAATGTAGCAGGCCGTTCAAAGTTCGAGGAGAAAGTTAGAAACCGACAAGAAATCCAGAAAATGGAAAACTATCCTACCTGGAAAGGGTGAGGAGTCAGACTGGTCTGAGATGGCTCTGAAACTCTGTGTGCATGGAGGTTGTCAGGACAACTTAGAATTTTGAGGTTGTTTATGACATCATGGTGAACATGTCCCCCAAGATGGCCTCACGGTTACAGTCTGAGGATTGGCCTAGGCTAGGCTATTAAATGGAGAGATACCCAGAAACAGCTTTGCCAAACAGAAAGCGGGCACAGAAACTGGAAGAGATAAAACAGACTCTGATTCAAAGGACAAGAAAGGAATCCTTGGCGAGAAGCAAGAATAGAGGGACAAGCAGTGAGAGGAGAACATTGTCATCTATTCAAGCCTATGGGGAGGCCATGCTGATTCAAGTTTGAAACTTGATTGGAAACAAGAGGCTGGGCTTGGGCCTTATCAGACCTACAGTGTCCTTCTGCCTTAAGCATAATCCAAAGTCAAGAATGATGTCTTGAGGACATTGTAGAGGAGAATCGATGCCTCCTTTCTTAGGCCCCTAGCATTCTTTGAAGATCAGTCTCACTTTCCATAGCTCTGGCGTCACCGGGGCCCACAGGGTACATGCTATTGTGTCCCAAGAGATGTCTTTGAAGCCTTGAAGGAATGGAGCCCTGTCATGCTTGGGGGTATGTCTCTTTGTTTGGAAGGGCTGTACAAGTGTGCTGAAAATCCCCCATTTCCAGGGGGCTTCGTTCCTTTGTGAAGGCTGTCCTCCCAGGCTAGAGTGCTCAGTTTGGCTCCAATGAAATTCTCTCCCTACCTCTTGCCGTAGAAGAATTATTGATTATGTGTTTTGACACCATGTGTAAGTAAGTTTGCTGAAAATTAGAACTTTACAATTCTGTTTCAAGAAAAATAAACATGCCAGGTCTGAGGATTTAAGGCAAACAAATGGCACACCCTATAGAAATAAAGGAAGCCCGTATCAAGACGGAATCTAGGGGAACGTTCAAGGATCAGGGGTCAAGTTCAAAACTTCCCAAATCCAGAAAAGAGACAGAAAAATATCATTCCTGGAGAGAGGAATTCATCAGATTTGTCTAATTTGTCTCGCAAACACTATGTCCATGAAGGGCGTTGCCAGGACCACCTCGAATTTGGAGTTTCTGATATCAGGATGTCAAACCAACACAACTGACCACGTGTTCTCAGTGCTTAGTTTGACCTAGGCTAGGATAGCAAAGATTCCAGCAAGTGCCCCGTGCAAATTCAAAGACAACAACCAAGAATCACGAAAACACTCACACCTCAGCCTACAGAACATACAGTGATTAAAGAAATACAAAATTAATCACTTGGACTGAAGGAGAACAGACTGAAAAGCATATCTAAGGGAGATTGCTGAGAAGACCATGATGAGTATACTATGGAAAAGAAAAAAGGGTCCCACAAAATGGAAGGCGAACAGAAATCACACCTGAATAATCCACAATGAAAGATGTCAATCTTTAGACAGACTCTGCTAGAGCGTTTGAAAGTCAGAGAAATTCACATGCCGAAAAACGGCAGCGAAGGTCAAACATGGGCTAACTGGGAATGGTGAGTTATGAGACTGCTCCAAGCGGGCTCTGAAACCCTGTGTCCATGAAGCTTGCCAGGACAGCAGAGACACAATTATGAAAATCCTCTGACATCACAGTGGACCCGAAAAACAACCTGGCCTCATCTACACAGTGCCAGAGTTGGGCTCAAGTAGCATATTCAAGTCCCACTGCACTCAACTGCAGGTTGCCAATGCAACATGAAAGGGGCAGGCCGGTGGTGCAGCGATGAGGTCCGCACCTTCTGGGTCTGTGGCCTGGGGTGGGCCGGGTGGAATCCTGGGGGTGAGCCTGCTCACCACTGCTTCAGTCATTCTGGAGCAGGCGTCCGAGGTAGTGTAGAGGCAGATGGGCAGGGACGTTAGACAGGGCCAGACTTCCACAGCAAATACAGGAGCATTGCCAGCAGATGTGAGCTCAGCGATGCACTTCTGCCAAAACAAAACCAAATTAAATTTTGCAAAGAATAGAAAAACTGAATCTAAAAAAAAAAAAAAAAACAGCTTGCCAGTGAGAAGAATAAGATCTCTATGAAGAACCTTAGCAAAACAGGTGAAAGCTATGGCAATCGGAAATTAGCAAACGTTTGGGGAAAGAAATTCAAGAAGACACAAGGTTAAAGAAGGATATTCCGGGATCTAGGCATGGAAGAAATAACACACTTGAAACGTCCATACCGGAGAAAGGAATCTCTGGATTCCATGCAATCCCAAAGTTGCAGCAATATGTGCCACAGAGATAGAAGAGAGAATCGTAAAGTTTCTAGGAGGCAACAAGAGACCCTGAATTGGCAAAGGAATCCTCGGGAAAACGAACAAAGCAGGACGTATCACACTTTCTGATTTCAACATATAGGACGAAGCACTAGGAACCAAAACAGCACAGTCTGGGCCCAAAAACTGGCACACAGACCCACGCAAGAGAATCGAGAGCCCAGAGCCCAACTCAAACGTACATGGACAGCCCATTTTCGACCAGGGAGCCAAGAGGAGACAGTGGAGAAAGGAGAGTCTCTACAAGAAACTGTGCTGGGAAGCCTGCACAGCCACATGGCACACAACGAGAGTAGACCATGATGTTACACCTGGCACACACACCACCAAGAAATGGATTAAAGCCTTGAATGGCAGACTTGAGACCTTGAACCTTGTAGGAGAAGACCTAGCCAGAGTGCGCTTTGCCATCTGTCTGAGCCGCCTATTTGGAAGAAGCATGTCTGACTGGGCAAGGGCAACAAAGGAAACAAGAAACAAACGGGATCACATCAAATGCAGACGATTCTGCCCAGTCAATGAAACCATAACTCAATGCAAAGACAGCACAACAACTGGGAGAGGATGTTTGCAAAGCACACATCGGACAAAGGGTGAAAAGCCCAAAGACACAGTCAACTCACACGGCTCCAGAAGAAAAAAGACAACAAGCCAATGAAATACTGGGCAAAAGATGGAAACAGAGATTTCTCCCAAGAAGATCTAAAGAAGGCCAACAGGTGCATGAAAACTTGTTCACCATCATTAAGTCTCAGGCCAATGCAAATCCAAACTGCAAGGACATAGCAGATCACTGTGGTCAGAATGGCTATAAGGAACCAGACAGGAAACAACAAGTGTCAGAGAGTAGGTGGAGACAGGGGAAGCCTCCTGCACTGCTGGTGGGTGTGTAAACTGGTGCAGCCACTACCCCAAGCGGTGTGGAACCGCCTCAGAAATTTAAGAATCCATGTCCCCTATGATCCAGCTGTTCCTCTGTGGCGTGTTTATCCGAAGAACTCGGAAACACTGCCGCTTAAAGACGTGTGCACCACTGAGTTCACCACAGCCTTATTCCCGCTATCCAAGACTTGGAAACAGCCCTGGTGCCCAGCAAGGGACGAATGGAGAAGGAACATGGGCTATAGTCACACAATGGCATACCATTGAGCCGGAACAACGGATGCAATCCAGCCATTTGTGACCACCAGAATGGCTGTGGGGGTTTTATGGAAAGTGAAACAAGCCCCAGGGAGAATGTCAAATACCGTAGGAACTCACTTACAAGGAGAAGAAAAGGCAAGCACTAACCAACAGGTGGCACGGGACATTTGACTGGGGGTTCCCAGAGGCAAAGCGGGGCGGTGGGTGGTGGGTGAAAGAGATGATGAGGCACAAGTGTGTGGTGAGGGCCTGTGACGGCTTACGCTGGTGAAGATGATGTAACCTACACAGAAGTCTAAATCGATGAGGATGCACATCTGAAAGCTGTAGGATGTTCGAATGCAGGGTTATGGCATTAAATTCACCTAAAATCAAAAATGCAAAAAGGGGTCCAGAATGACGGCAGAAAGCTTTGGGGGCTGAAAGAGATTAGAGAAGGTGAAGTTCCCAGGATGGAAAATCACCTCAGAATGCTTACTGATGCTACAGAAAGGTAGACCGTTCCAAATAGATGGAGAGGAATACTACCAAGAAAACATGATCCGTGCTAAACCCATGAACCAACGGAAAATGTTACCGTCCATGATGTTACTACTAATCACCTTCACGAATAATCCAAACAGGCCCACATCTACCCAACTTCAGGCAAAAGGTTGGTCCAAAAGTACAATTCAGGGCCGGCCCTGTGGTGGAGCGGGTAAGTGCCCACGTTCTGCTTGGGTGGCCCGGGCCTCACTGTTTCACATCACGGGTGCAGATCACATTAGCAGTGTTAGGCAATATAGATTTCATGGTAGGGTGCGGACATAGATCATAAATAAGTAGCACTTGTGAGGCTACGTTATCAATAAGCACCAGAAAAAGAACCATGAGAATACTACAATCTAGGAACGCATCTGGTACACTTCCCCAAAGGAAGAAGGAAGGAAAACATGTGACCTGCCAAGGTGGAATTGGCATAGTGCTGGGAGATGACACCATCATTGCGCATGAGAGGATTGTCAGGGCAACTTCAACTTGGGAGGGATTCCAGGACTTTCTCTGGGGAGGGTCCACCCACTTGGCCATCTACACATGATATAAGAGAGACAACCCAGGATAATCTTACAGGAAAGAAACCAGTGTCTAGAGAGAATGTAGCAGGCCGTTCAAAGTTCGAGGAGAAAGTTAGAAACCGACAAGAAATCCAGAAAATGGAAAACTATCCTACCTGGAAAGGGTGAGGAGTCAGACTGGTCTGAGATGGCTCTGAAACTCTGTGTGCATGGAGGTTGTCAGGACAACTTAGAATTTTGAGGTTGTTTATGACATCATGGTGAACATGTCCCCCAAGATGGCCTCACGGTTACAGTCTGAGGATTGGCCTAGGCTAGGCTATTAAATGGAGAGATACCCAGAAACAGCTTTGCCAAACAGAAAGCGGGCACAGAAACTGGAAGAGATAAAACAGACTCTGATTCAAAGGACAAGAAAGGAATCCTTGGCGAGAAGCAAGAATAGAGGGACAAGCAGTGAGAGGAGAACATTGTCATCTATTCAAGCCTATGGGGAGGCCATGCTGATTCAAGTTTGAAACTTGATTGGAAACAAGAGGCTGGGCTTGGGCCTTATCAGACCTACAGTGTCCTTCTGCCTTAAGCATAATCCAAAGTCAAGAATGATGTCTTGAGGACATTGTAGAGGAGAATCGATGCCTCCTTTCTTAGGCCCCTAGCATTCTTTGAAGATCAGTCTCACTTTCCATAGCTCTGGCGTCACCGGGGCCCACAGGGTACATGCTATTGTGTCCCAAGAGATGTCTTTGAAGCCTTGAAGGAATGGAGCCCTGTCATGCTTGGGGGTATGTCTCTTTGTTTGGAAGGGCTGTACAAGTGTGCTGAAAATCCCCCATTTCCAGGGGGCTTCGTTCCTTTGTGAAGGCTGTCCTCCCAGGCTAGAGTGCTCAGTTTGGCTCCAATGAAATTCTCTCCCTACCTCTTGCCGTAGAAGAATTATTGATTATGTGTTTTGACACCATGTGTAAGTAAGTTTGCTGAAAATTAGAACTTTACAATTCTGTTTCAAGAAAAATAAACATGCCAGGTCTGAGGATTTAAGGCAAACAAATGGCACACCCTATAGAAATAAAGGAAGCCCGTATCAAGACGGAATCTAGGGGAACGTTCAAGGATCAGGGGTCAAGTTCAAAACTTCCCAAATCCAGAAAAGAGACAGAAAAATATCATTCCTGGAGAGAGGAATTCATCAGATTTGTCTAATTTGTCTCGCAAACACTATGTCCATGAAGGGCGTTGCCAGGACCACCTCGAATTTGGAGTTTCTGATATCAGGATGTCAAACCAACACAACTGACCACGTGTTCTCAGTGCTTAGTTTGACCTAGGCTAGGATAGCAAAGATTCCAGCAAGTGCCCCGTGCAAATTCAAAGACAACAACCAAGAATCACGAAAACACTCACACCTCAGCCTACAGAACATACAGTGATTAAAGAAATACAAAATTAATCACTTGGACTGAAGGAGAACAGACTGAAAAGCATATCTAAGGGAGATTGCTGAGAAGACCATGATGAGTATACTATGGAAAAGAAAAAAGGGTCCCACAAAATGGAAGGCGAACAGAAATCACACCTGAATAATCCACAATGAAAGATGTCAATCTTTAGACAGACTCTGCTAGAGCGTTTGAAAGTCAGAGAAATTCACATGCCGAAAAACGGCAGCGAAGGTCAAACATGGGCTAACTGGGAATGGTGAGTTATGAGACTGCTCCAAGCGGGCTCTGAAACCCTGTGTCCATGAAGCTTGCCAGGACAGCAGAGACACAATTATGAAAATCCTCTGACATCACAGTGGACCCGAAAAACAACCTGGCCTCATCTACACAGTGCCAGAGTTGGGCTCAAGTAGCATATTCAAGTCCCACTGCACTCAACTGCAGGTTGCCAATGCAACATGAAAGGGGCAGGCCGGTGGTGCAGCGATGAGGTCCGCACCTTCTGGGTCTGTGGCCTGGGGTGGGCCGGGTGGAATCCTGGGGGTGAGCCTGCTCACCACTGCTTCAGTCATTCTGGAGCAGGCGTCCGAGGTAGTGTAGAGGCAGATGGGCAGGGACGTTAGACAGGGCCAGACTTCCACAGCAAATACAGGAGCATTGCCAGCAGATGTGAGCTCAGCGATGCACTTCTGCCAAAACAAAACCAAATTAAATTTTGCAAAGAATAGAAAAACTGAATCTAAAAAAAAAAAAAAAAACAGCTTGCCAGTGAGAAGAATAAGATCTCTATGAAGAACCTTAGCAAAACAGGTGAAAGCTATGGCAATCGGAAATTAGCAAACGTTTGGGGAAAGAAATTCAAGAAGACACAAGGTTAAAGAAGGATATTCCGGGATCTAGGCATGGAAGAAATAACACACTTGAAACGTCCATACCGGAGAAAGGAATCTCTGGATTCCATGCAATCCCAAAGTTGCAGCAATATGTGCCACAGAGATAGAAGAGAGAATCGTAAAGTTTCTAGGAGGCAACAAGAGACCCTGAATTGGCAAAGGAATCCTCGGGAAAACGAACAAAGCAGGACGTATCACACTTTCTGATTTCAACATATAGGACGAAGCACTAGGAACCAAAACAGCACAGTCTGGGCCCAAAAACTGGCACACAGACCCACGCAAGAGAATCGAGAGCCCAGAGCCCAACTCAAACGTACATGGACAGCCCATTTTCGACCAGGGAGCCAAGAGGAGACAGTGGAAAAAGGAGAGTCTCTACAAGAAACTGTGCTGGGAAGCCTGCACAGCCACATGGCACACAACGAGAGTAGACCATGATGTTACACCTGGCACACACACCACCAAGAAATGGATTAAAGCCTTGAATGGCAGACTTGAGACCTTGAACCTTGTAGGAGAAGACCTAGCCAGAGTGCGCTTTGCCATCTGTCTGAGCCGCCTATTTGGAAGAAGCATGTCTGACTGGGCAAGGGCAACAAAGGAAACAAGAAACAAACGGGATCACATCAAATGCAGACGATTCTGCCCAGTCAATGAAACCATAACTCAATGCAAAGACAGCACAACAACTGGGAGAGGATGTTTGCAAAGCACACATCGGACAAAGGGTGAAAAGCCCAAAGACACAGTCAACTCACACGGCTCCAGAAGAAAAAAGACAACAAGCCAATGAAATACTGGGCAAAAGATGGAAACAGAGATTTCTCCCAAGAAGATCTAAAGAAGGCCAACAGGTGCATGAAAACTTGTTCACCATCATTAAGTCTCAGGCCAATGCAAATCCAAACTGCAAGGACATAGCAGATCACTGTGGTCAGAATGGCTATAAGGAACCAGACAGGAAACAACAAGTGTCAGAGAGTAGGTGGAGACAGGGGAAGCCTCCTGCACTGCTGGTGGGTGTGTAAACTGGTGCAGCCACTACCCCAAGCGGTGTGGAACCGCCTCAGAAATTTAAGAATCCATGTCCCCTATGATCCAGCTGTTCCTCTGTGGCGTGTTTATCCGAAGAACTCGGAAACACTGCCGCTTAAAGACGTGTGCACCACTGAGTTCACCACAGCCTTATTCCCGCTATCCAAGACTTGGAAACAGCCCTGGTGCCCAGCAAGCGACGAATGGAGAAGGAACATGGGCTATAGTCACACAATGGCATACCATTGAGCCGGAACAACGGATGCAATCCAGCCATTTGTGACCACCAGAATGGCTGTGGGGGTTTTATGGAAAGTGAAACAAGCCCCAGGGAGAATGTCAAATACCGTAGGAACTCACTTACAAGGAGAAGAAAAGGCAAGCACTAACCAACAGGTGGCACGGGACATTTGACTGGGGGTTCCCAGAGGCAAAGCGGGGCGGTGGGTGGTGGGTGAAAGAGATGATGAGGCACAAGTGTGTGGTGAGGGCCTGTGACGGCTTACGCTGGTGAAGATGATGTAACCTACACAGAAGTCTAAATCGATGAGGATGCACATCTGAAAGCTGTAGGATGTTCGAATGCAGGGTTATGGCATTAAATTCACCTAAAATCAAAAATGCAAAAAGGGGTCCAGAATGACGGCAGAAAGCTTTGGGGGCTGAAAGAGATTAGAGAAGGTGAAGTTCCCAGGATGGAAAATCACCTCAGAATGCTTACTGATGCTACAGAAAGGTAGACCGTTCCAAATAGATGAAGAGGAATACTACCAAGAAAACATGATCCGTGCTAAACCCATGAACCAACGGAAAATGTTACCGTCCATGATGTTACTACTAATCACCTTCACGAATAATCCAAACAGGCCCACATCTACCCAACTTCAGGCAAAAGGTTGGTCCAAAAGTACAATTCAGGGCCGGCCCTGTGGTGGAGCGGGTAAGTGCCCACGTTCTGCTTGGGTGGCCCGGGCCTCACTGTTTCACATCACGGGTGCAGATCACATTAGCAGTGTTAGGCAATATAGATTTCATGGTAGGGTGCGGACATAGATCATAAATAAGTAGCACTTGTGAGGCTACGTTATCAATAAGCACCAGAAAAAGAACCATGAGAATACTACAATCTAGGAACGCATCTGGTACACTTCCCCAAAGGAAGAAGGAAGGAAAACATGTGACCTGCCAAGGTGGAATTGGCATAGTGCTGGGAGATGACACCATCATTGCGCATGAGAGGATTGTCAGGGCAACTTCAACTTGGGAGGGATTCCAGGACTTTCTCTGGGGAGGGTCCACCCACTTGGCCATCTACACATGATATAAGAGAGACAACCCAGGATAATCTTACAGGAAAGAAACCAGTGTCTAGAGAGAATGTAGCAGGCCGTTCAAAGTTCGAGGAGAAAGTTAGAAACCGACAAGAAATCCAGAAAATGGAAAACTATCCTACCTGGAAAGGGTGAGGAGTCAGACTGGTCTGAGATGGCTCTGAAACTCTGTGTGCATGGAGGTTGTCAGGACAACTTAGAATTTTGAGGTTGTTTATGACATCATGGTGAACATGTCCCCCAAGATGGCCTCACGGTTACAGTCTGAGGATTGGCCTAGGCTAGGCTATTAAATGGAGAGATACCCAGAAACAGCTTTGCCAAACAGAAAGCGGGCACAGAAACTGGAAGAGATAAAACAGACTCTGATTCAAAGGACAAGAAAGGAATCCTTGGCGAGAAGCAAGAATAGAGGGACAAGCAGTGAGAGGAGAACATTGTCATCTATTCAAGTCTATGGGGAGGCCATGCTGATTCAAGTTTGAAACTTGATTGGAAACAAGAGGCTGGGCTTGGGCCTTATCAGACCTACAGTGTCCTTCTGCCTTAAGCATAATCCAAAGTCAAGAATGATGTCTTGAGGACATTGTAGAGGAGAATCGATGCCTCCTTTCTTAGGCCCCTAGCATTCTTTGAAGATCAGTCTCACTTTCCATAGCTCTGGCGTCACCGGGGCCCACAGGGTACATGCTATTGTGTCCCAAGAGATGTCTTTGAAGCCTTGAAGGAATGGAGCCCTGTCATGCTTGGGGGTATGTCTCTTTGTTTGGAAGGGCTGTACAAGTGTGCTGAAAATCCCCCATTTCCAGGGGGCTTCGTTCCTTTGTGAAGGCTGTCCTCCCAGGCTAGAGTGCTCAGTTTGGCTCCAATGAAATTCTCTCCCTACCTCTTGCCGTAGAAGAATTATTGATTATGTGTTTTGACACCATGTGTAAGTAAGTTTGCTGAAAATTAGAACTTTACAATTCTGTTTCAAGAAAAATAAACATGCCAGGTCTGAGGATTTAAGGCAAACAAATGGCACACCCTATAGAAATAAAGGAAGCCCGTATCAAGACGGAATCTAGGGGAACGTTCAAGGATCAGGGGTCAAGTTCAAAACTTCCCAAATCCAGAAAAGAGACAGAAAAATATCATTCCTGGAGAGAGGAATTCATCAGATTTGTCTAATTTGTCTCGCAAACACTATGTCCATGAAGGGCGTTGCCAGGACCACCTCGAATTTGGAGTTTCTGATATCAGGATGTCAAACCAACACAACTGACCACGTGTTCTCAGTGCTTAGTTTGACCTAGGCTAGGATAGCAAAGATTCCAGCAAGTGCCCCGTGCAAATTCAAAGACAACAACCAAGAATCACGAAAACACTCACACCTCAGCCTACAGAACATACAGTGATTAAAGAAATACAAAATTAATCACTTGGACTGAAGGAGAACAGACTGAAAAGCATATCTAAGGGAGATTGCTGAGAAGACCATGATGAGTATACTATGGAAAAGAAAAAAGGGTCCCACAAAATGGAAGGCGAACAGAAATCACACCTGAATAATCCACAATGAAAGATGTCAATCTTTAGACAGACTCTGCTAGAGCGTTTGAAAGTCAGAGAAATTCACATGCCGAAAAACGGCAGCGAAGGTCAAACATGGGCTAACTGGGAATGGTGAGTTATGAGACTGCTCCAAGCGGGCTCTGAAACCCTGTGTCCATGAAGCTTGCCAGGACAGCAGAGACACAATTATGAAAATCCTCTGACATCACAGTGGACCCGAAAAACAACCCGGCCTCATCTACACAGTGCCAGAGTTGGGCTCAAGTAGCATATTCAAGTCCCACTGCACTCAACTGCAGGTTGCCAATGCAACATGAAAGGGGCAGGCCGGTGGTGCAGCGATGAGGTCCGCACCTTCTGGGTCTGTGGCCTGGGGTGGGCCGGGTGGAATCCTGGGGGTGAGCCTGCTCACCACTGCTTCAGTCATTCTGGAGCAGGCGTCCGAGGTAGTGTAGAGGCAGATGGGCAGGGACGTTAGACAGGGCCAGACTTCCACAGCAAATACAGGAGCATTGCCAGCAAATGTGAGCTCAGCGATGCACTTCTGCCAAAACAAAACCAAATTAAATTTTGCAAAGAATAGAAAAACTGAATCTAAAAAAAAAAAAAAAACAGCTTGCCAGTGAGAAGAATAAGATCTCTATGAAGAACCTTAGCAAAACAGGTGAAAGCTATGGCAATCGGAAATTAGCAAACGTTTGGGGAAAGAAATTCAAGAAGACACAAGGTTAAAGAAGGATATTCCGGGATCTAGGCATGGAAGAAATAACACACTTGAAACGTCCATACCGGAGAAAGGAATCTCTGGATTCCATGCAATCCCAAAGTTGCAGCAATATGTGCCACAGAGATAGAAGAGAGAATCGTAAAGTTTCTAGGAGGCAACAAGAGACCCTGAATTGGCAAAGGAATCCTCGGGAAAACGAACAAAGCAGGACGTATCACACTTTCTGATTTCAACATATAGGACGAAGCACTAGGAACCAAAACAGCACAGTCTGGGCCCAAAAACTGGCACACAGACCCACGCAAGAGAATCGAGAGCCCAGAGCCCAACTCAAACGTACATGGACAGCCCATTTTCGACCAGGGAGCCAAGAGGAGACAGTGGAGAAAGGAGAGTCTCTACAAGAAACTGTGCTGGGAAGCCTGCACAGCCACATGGCACACAACGAGAGTAGACCATGATGTTACACCTGGCACACACACCACCAAGAAATGGATTAAAGCCTTGAATGGCAGACTTGAGACCTTGAACCTTGTAGGAGAAGACCTAGCCAGAGTGCGCTTTGCCATCTGTCTGAGCCGCCTATTTGGAAGAAGCATGTCTGACTGGGCAAGGGCAACAAAGGAAACAAGAAACAAACGGGATCACATCAAATGCAGACGATTCTGCCCAGTCAATGAAACCATAACTCAATGCAAAGACAGCACAACAACTGGGAGAGGATGTTTGCAAAGCACACATCGGACAAAGGGTGAAAAGCCCAAAGACACAGTCAACTCACACGGCTCCAGAAGAAAAAAGACAACAAGCCAATGAAATACTGGGCAAAAGATGGAAACAGAGATTTCTCCCAAGAAGATCTAAAGAAGGCCAACAGGTGCATGAAAACTTGTTCACCATCATTAAGTCTCAGGCCAATGCAAATCCAAACTGCAAGGACATAGCAGATCACTGTGGTCAGAATGGCTATAAGGAACCAGACAGGAAACAACAAGTGTCAGAGAGTAGGTGGAGACAGGGGAAGCCTCCTGCACTGCTGGTGGGTGTGTAAACTGGTGCAGCCACTACCCCAAGCGGTGTGGAACCGCCTCAGAAATTTAAGAATCCATGTCCCCTATGATCCAGCTGTTCCTCTGTGGCGTGTTTATCCGAAGAACTCGGAAACACTGCCGCTTAAAGACGTGTGCACCACTGAGTTCACCACAGCCTTATTCCCGCTATCCAAGACTTGGAAACAGCCCTGGTGCCCAGCAAGGGACGAATGGAGAAGGAACATGGGCTATAGTCACACAATGGCATACCATTGAGCCGGAACAACGGATGCAATCCAGCCATTTGTGACCACCAGAATGGCTGTGGGGGTTTTATGGAAAGTGAAACAAGCCCCAGGGAGAATGTCAAATACCGTAGGAACTCACTTACAAGGAGAAGAAAAGGCAAGCACTAACCAACAGGTGGCACGGGACATTTGACTGGGGGTTCCCAGAGGCAAAGCGGGGCGGTGGGTGGTGGGTGAAAGAGATGATGAGGCACAAGTGTGTGGTGAGGGCCTGTGACGGCTTACGCTGGTGAAGATGATGTAACCTACACAGAAGTCTAAATCGATGAGGATGCACATCTGAAAGCTGTAGGATGTTCGAATGCAGGGTTATGGCATTAAATTCACCTAAAATCAAAAATGCAAAAAGGGGTCCAGAATGACGGCAGAAAGCTTTGGGGGCTGAAAGAGATTAGAGAAGGTGAAGTTCCCAGGATGGAAAATCACCTCAGAATGCTTACTGATGCTACAGAAAGGTAGACCGTTCCAAATAGATGGAGAGGAATACTACCAAGAAAACATGATCCGTGCTAAACCCATGAACCAACGGAAAATGTTACCGTCCATGATGTTACTACTAATCACCTTCACGAATAATCCAAACAGGCCCACATCTACCCAACTTCAGGCAAAAGGTTGGTCCAAAAGTACAATTCAGGGCCGGCCCTGTGGTGGAGCGGGTAAGTGCCCACGTTCTGCTTGGGTGGCCCGGGCCTCACTGTTTCACATCACGGGTGCAGATCACATTAGCAGTGTTAGGCAATATAGATTTCATGGTAGGGTGCGGACATAGATCATAAATAAGTAGCACTTGTGAGGCTACGTTATCAATAAGCACCAGAAAAAGAGCCATGAGAATACTACAATCTAGGAACGCATCTGGTACACTTCCCCAAAGGAAGAAGGAAGGAAAACATGTGACCTGCCAAGGTGGAATTGGCATAGTGCTGGGAGATGACACCATCATTGCGCATGAGAGGATTGTCAGGGCAACTTCAACTTGGGAGGGATTCCAGGACTTTCTCTGGGGAGGGTCCACCCACTTGGCCATCTACACATGATATAAGAGAGACAACCCAGGATAATCTTACAGGAAAGAAACCAGTGTCTAGAGAGAATGTAGCAGGCCGTTCAAAGTTCGAGGAGAAAGTTAGAAACCGACAAGAAATCCAGAAAAGGGAAAACTATCCTACCTGGAAAGGGTGAGGAGTCAGACTGGTCTGAGATGGCTCTGAAACTCTGTGTGCATGGAGGTTGTCAGGACAACTTAGAATTTTGAGGTTGTTTATGACATCATGGTGAACATGTCCCCCAAGATGGCCTCACGGTTACAGTCTGAGGATTGGCCTAGGCTAGGCTATTAAATGGAGAGATACCCAGAAACAGCTTTGCCAAACAGAAAGCGGGCACAGAAACTGGAAGAGATAAAACAGACTCTGATTCAAAGGACAAGAAAGGAATCCTTGGCGAGAAGCAAGAATAGAGGGACAAGCAGTGAGAGGAGAACATTGTCATCTATTCAAGTCTATGGGGAGGCCATGCTGATTCAAGTTTGAAACTTGATTGGAAACAAGAGGCTGGGCTTGGGCCTTATCAGACCTACAGTGTCCTTCTGCCTTAAGCATAATCCAAAGTCAAGAATGATGTCTTGAGGACATTGTAGAGGAGAATCGATGCCTCCTTTCTTAGGCCCCTAGCATTCTTTGAAGATCAGTCTCACTTTCCATAGCTCTGGCGTCACCGGGGCCCACAGGGTACATGCTATTGTGTCCCAAGAGATGTCTTTGAAGCCTTGAAGGAATGGAGCCCTGTCATGCTTGGGGGTATGTCTCTTTGTTTGGAAGGGCTGTACAAGTGTGCTGAAAATCCCCCATTTCCAGGGGGCTTCGTTCCTTTGTGAAGGCTGTCCTCCCAGGCTAGAGTGCTCAGTTTGGCTCCAATGAAATTCTCTCCCTACCTCTTGCCGTAGAAGAATTATTGATTATGTGTTTTGACACCATGTGTAAGTAAGTTTGCTGAAAATTAGAACTTTACAATTCTGTTTCAAGAAAAATAAACATGCCAGGTCTGAGGATTTAAGGCAAACAAATGGCACACCCTATAGAAATAAAGGAAGCCCGTATCAAGACGGAATCTAGGGGAACGTTCAAGGATCAGGGGTCAAGTTCAAAACTTCCCAAATCCAGAAAAGAGACAGAAAAATATCATTCCTGGAGAGAGGAATTCATCAGATTTGTCTAATTTGTCTCGCAAACACTATGTCCATGAAGGGCGTTGCCAGGACCACCTCGAATTTGGAGTTTCTGATATCAGGATGTCAAACCAACACAACTGACCACGTGTTCTCAGTGCTTAGTTTGACCTAGGCTAGGATAGCAAAGATTCCAGCAAGTGCCCCGTGCAAATTCAAAGACAACAACCAAGAATCACGAAAACACTCACACCTCAGCCTACAGAACATACAGTGATTAAAGAAATACAAAATTAATCACTTGGACTGAAGGAGAACAGACTGAAAAGCATATCTAAGGGAGATTGCTGAGAAGACCATGATGAGTATACTATGGAAAAGAAAAAAGGGTCCCACAAAATGGAAGGCGAACAGAAATCACACCTGAATAATCCACAATGAAAGATGTCAATCTTTAGACAGACTCTGCTAGAGCGTTTGAAAGTCAGAGAAATTCACATGCCGAAAAACGGCAGCGAAGGTCAAACATGGGCTAACTGGGAATGGTGAGTTATGAGACTGCTCCAAGCGGGCTCTGAAACCCTGTGTCCATGAAGCTTGCCAGGACAGCAGAGACACAATTATGAAAATCCTCTGACATCACAGTGGACCCGAAAAACAACCCGGCCTCATCTACACAGTGCCAGAGTTGGGCTCAAGTAGCATATTCAAGTCCCACTGCACTCAACTGCAGGTTGCCAATGCAACATGAAAGGGGCAGGCCGGTGGTGCAGCGATGAGGTCCGCACCTTCTGGGTCTGTGGCCTGGGGTGGGCCGGGTGGAATCCTGGGGGTGAGCCTGCTCACCACTGCTTCAGTCATTCTGGAGCAGGCGTCCGAGGTAGTGTAGAGGCAGATGGGCAGGGACGTTAGACAGGGCCAGACTTCCACAGCAAATACAGGAGCATTGCCAGCAGATGTGAGCTCAGCGATGCACTTCTGCCAAAACAAAACCAAATTAAATTTTGCAAAGAATAGAAAAACTGAATCTAAAAAAAAAAAAAAAACAGCTTGCCAGTGAGAAGAATAAGATCTCTATGAAGAACCTTAGCAAAACAGGTGAAAGCTATGGCAATCGGAAATTAGCAAACGTTTGGGGAAAGAAATTCAAGAAGACACAAGGTTAAAGAAGGATATTCCGGGATCTAGGCATGGAAGAAATAACACACTTGAAACGTCCATACCGGAGAAAGGAATCTCTGGATTCCATGCAATCCCAAAGTTGCAGCAATATGTGCCACAGAGATAGAAGAGAGAATCGTAAAGTTTCTAGGAGGCAACAAGAGACCCTGAATTGGCAAAGGAATCCTCGGGAAAACGAACAAAGCAGGACGTATCACACTTTCTGATTTCAACATATAGGACGAAGCACTAGGAACCAAAACAGCACAGTCTGGGCCCAAAAACTGGCACACAGACCCACGCAAGAGAATCGAGAGCCCAGAGCCCAACTCAAACGTACATGGACAGCCCATTTTCGACCAGGGAGCCAAGAGGAGACAGTGGAGAAAGGAGAGTCTCTACAAGAAACTGTGCTGGGAAGCCTGCACAGCCACATGGCACACAACGAGAGTAGACCATGATGTTACACCTGGCACACACACCACCAAGAAATGGATTAAAGCCTTGAATGGCAGACTTGAGACCTTGAACCTTGTAGGAGAAGACCTAGCCAGAGTGCGCTTTGCCATCTGTCTGAGCCGCCTATTTGGAAGAAGCATGTCTGACTGGGCAAGGGCAACAAAGGAAACAAGAAACAAACGGGATCACATCAAATGCAGACGATTCTGCCCAGTCAATGAAACCATAACTCAATGCAAAGACAGCACAACAACTGGGAGAGGATGTTTGCAAAGCACACATCGGACAAAGGGTGAAAAGCCCAAAGACACAGTCAACTCACACGGCTCCAGAAGAAAAAAGACAACAAGCCAATGAAATACTGGGCAAAAGATGGAAACAGAGATTTCTCCCAAGAAGATCTAAAGAAGGCCAACAGGTGCATGAAAACTTGTTCACCATCATTAAGTCTCAGGCCAATGCAAATCCAAACTGCAAGGACATAGCAGATCACTGTGGTCAGAATGGCTATAAGGAACCAGACAGGAAACAACAAGTGTCAGAGAGTAGGTGGAGACAGGGGAAGCCTCCTGCACTGCTGGTGGGTGTGTAAACTGGTGCAGCCACTACCCCAAGCGGTGTGGAACCGCCTCAGAAATTTAAGAATCCATGTCCCCTATGATCCAGCTGTTCCTCTGTGGCGTGTTTATCCGAAGAACTCGGAAACACTGCCGCTTAAAGACGTGTGCACCACTGAGTTCACCACAGCCTTATTCCCGCTATCCAAGACTTGGAAACAGCCCTGGTGCCCAGCAAGGGACGAATGGAGAAGGAACATGGGCTATAGTCACACAATGGCATACCATTGAGCCGGAACAACGGATGCAATCCAGCCATTTGTGACCACCAGAATGGCTGTGGGGGTTTTATGGAAAGTGAAACAAGCCCCAGGGAGAATGTCAAATACCGTAGGAACTCACTTACAAGGAGAAGAAAAGGCAAGCACTAACCAACAGGTGGCACGGGACATTTGACTGGGGGTTCCCAGAGGCAAAGCGGGGCGGTGGGTGGTGGGTGAAAGAGATGATGAGGCACAAGTGTGTGGTGAGGGCCTGTGACGGCTTACGCTGGTGAAGATGATGTAACCTACACAGAAGTCTAAATCGATGAGGATGCACATCTGAAAGCTGTAGGATGTTCGAATGCAGGGTTATGGCATTAAATTCACCTAAAATCAAAAATGCAAAAAGGGGTCCAGAATGACGGCAGAAAGCTTTGGGGGCTGAAAGAGATTAGAGAAGGTGAAGTTCCCAGGATGGAAAATCACCTCAGAATGCTTACTGATGCTACAGAAAGGTAGACCGTTCCAAATAGATGAAGAGGAATACTACCAAGAAAACATGATCCGTGCTAAACCCATGAACCAACGGAAAATGTTACCGTCCATGATGTTACTACTAATCACCTTCACGAATAATCCAAACAGGCCCACATCTACCCAACTTCAGGCAAAAGGTTGGTCCAAAAGTACAATTCAGGGCCGGCCCTGTGGTGGAGCGGGTAAGTGCCCACGTTCTGCTTGGGTGGCCCGGGCCTCACTGTTTCACATCACGGGTGCAGATCACATTAGCAGTGTTAGGCAATATAGATTTCATGGTAGGGTGCGGACATAGATCATAAATAAGTAGCACTTGTGAGGCTACGTTATCAATAAGCACCAGAAAAAGAACCATGAGAATACTACAATCTAGGAACGCATCTGGTACACTTCCCCAAAGGAAGAAGGAAGGAAAACATGTGACCTGCCAAGGTGGAATTGGCATAGTGCTGGGAGATGACACCATCATTGCGCATGAGAGGATTGTCAGGGCAACTTCAACTTGGGAGGGATTCCAGGACTTTCTCTGGGGAGGGTCCACCCACTTGGCCATCTACACATGATATAAGAGAGACAACCCAGGATAATCTTACAGGAAAGAAACCAGTGTCTAGAGAGAATGTAGCAGGCCGTTCAAAGTTCGAGGAGAAAGTTAGAAACCGACAAGAAATCCAGAAAATGGAAAACTATCCTACCTGGAAAGGGTGAGGAGTCAGACTGGTCTGAGATGGCTCTGAAACTCTGTGTGCATGGAGGTTGTCAGGACAACTTAGAATTTTGAGGTTGTTTATGACATCATGGTGAACATGTCCCCCAAGATGGCCTCACGGTTACAGTCTGAGGATTGGCCTAGGCTAGGCTATTAAATGGAGAGATACCCAGAAACAGCTTTGCCAAACAGAAAGCGGGCACAGAAACTGGAAGAGATAAAACAGACTCTGATTCAAAGGACAAGAAAGGAATCCTTGGCGAGAAGCAAGAATAGAGGGACAAGCAGTGAGAGGAGAACATTGTCATCTATTCAAGTCTATGGGGAGGCCATGCTGATTCAAGTTTGAAACTTGATTGGAAACAAGAGGCTGGGCTTGGGCCTTATCAGACCTACAGTGTCCTTCTGCCTTAAGCATAATCCAAAGTCAAGAATGATGTCTTGAGGACATTGTAGAGGAGAATCGATGCCTCCTTTCTTAGGCCCCTAGCATTCTTTGAAGATCAGTCTCACTTTCCATAGCTCTGGCGTCACCGGGGCCCACAGGGTACATGCTATTGTGTCCCAAGAGATGTCTTTGAAGCCTTGAAGGAATGGAGCCCTGTCATGCTTGGGGGTATGTCTCTTTGTTTGGAAGGGCTGTACAAGTGTGCTGAAAATCCCCCATTTCCAGGGGGCTTCGTTCCTTTGTGAAGGCTGTCCTCCCAGGCTAGAGTGCTCAGTTTGGCTCCAATGAAATTCTCTCCCTACCTCTTGCCGTAGAAGAATTATTGATTATGTGTTTTGACACCATGTGTAAGTAAGTTTGCTGAAAATTAGAACTTTACAATTCTGTTTCAAGAAAAATAAACATGCCAGGTCTGAGGATTTAAGGCAAACAAATGGCACACCCTATAGAAATAAAGGAAGCCCGTATCAAGACGGAATCTAGGGGAACGTTCAAGGATCAGGGGTCAAGTTCAAAACTTCCCAAATCCAGAAAAGAGACAGAAAAATATCATTCCTGGAGAGAGGAATTCATCAGATTTGTCTAATTTGTCTCGCAAACACTATGTCCATGAAGGGCGTTGCCAGGACCACCTCGAATTTGGAGTTTCTGATATCAGGATGTCAAACCAACACAACTGACCACGTGTTCTCAGTGCTTAGTTTGACCTAGGCTAAGATAGCAAAGATTCCAGCAAGTGCCCCGTGCAAATTCAAAGACAACAACCAAGAATCACGAAAACACTCACACCTCAGCCTACAGAACATACAGTGATTAAAGAAATACAAAATTAATCACTTGGACTGAAGGAGAACAGACTGAAAAGCATATCTAAGGGAGATTGCTGAGAAGACCATGATGAGTATACTATGGAAAAGAAAAAAGGGTCCCACAAAATGGAAGGCGAACAGAAATCACACCTGAATAATCCACAATGAAAGATGTCAATCTTTAGACAGACTCTGCTAGAGCGTTTGAAAGTCAGAGAAATTCACATGCCGAAAAACGGCAGCGAAGGTCAAACATGGGCTAACTGGGAATGGTGAGTTATGAGACTGCTCCAAGCGGGCTCTGAAACCCTGTGTCCATGAAGCTTGCCAGGACAGCAGAGACACAATTATGAAAATCCTCTGACATCACAGTGGACCCGAAAAACAACCCGGCCTCATCTACACAGTGCCAGAGTTGGGCTCAAGTAGCATATTCAAGTCCCACTGCACTCAACTGCAGGTTGCCAATGCAACATGAAAGGGGCAGGCCGGTGGTGCAGCGATGAGGTCCGCACCTTCTGGGTCTGTGGCCTGGGGTGGGCCGGGTGGAATCCTGGGGGTGAGCCTGCTCACCACTGCTTCAGTCATTCTGGAGCAGGCGTCCGAGGTAGTGTAGAGGCAGATGGGCAGGGACGTTAGACAGGGCCAGACTTCCACAGCAAATACAGGAGCATTGCCAGCAGATGTGAGCTCAGCGATGCACTTCTGCCAAAACAAAACCAAATTAAATTTTGCAAAGAATAGAAAAACTGAATCTAAAAAAAAAAAAAAAAACAGCTTGCCAGTGAGAAGAATAAGATCTCTATGAAGAACCTTAGCAAAACAGGTGAAAGCTATGGCAATCGGAAATTAGCAAACGTTTGGGGAAAGAAATTCAAGAAGACACAAGGTTAAAGAAGGATATTCCGGGATCTAGGCATGGAAGAAATAACACACTTGAAACGTCCATACCGGAGAAAGGAATCTCTGGATTCCATGCAATCCCAAAGTTGCAGCAATATGTGCCACAGAGATAGAAGAGAGAATCGTAAAGTTTCTAGGAGGCAACAAGAGACCCTGAATTGGCAAAGGAATCCTCGGGAAAACGAACAAAGCAGGACGTATCACACTTTCTGATTTCAACATATAGGACGAAGCACTAGGAACCAAAACAGCACAGTGTGGGCCCAAAAACTGGCACACAGACCCATGCAAGAGAATCGAGAGCCCAGAGCCCAACTCAAACGTACATGGACAGCCCATTTTCGACCAGGGAGCCAAGAGGAGACAGTGGAGAAAGGAGAGTCTCTACAAGAAACTGTGCTGGGAAGCCTGCACAGCCACATGGCACACAACGAGAGTAGACCATGATGTTACACCTGGCACACACACCACCAAGAAATGGATTAAAGCCTTGAATGGCAGACTTGAGACCTTGAACCTTGTAGGAGAAGACCTAGCCAGAGTGCGCTTTGCCATCTGTCTGAGCCGCCTATTTGGAAGAAGCATGTCTGACTGGGCAAGGGCAACAAAGGAAACAAGAAACAAACGGGATCACATCAAATGCAGACGATTCTGCCCAGTCAATGAAACCATAACTCAATGCAAAGACAGCACAACAACTGGGAGAGGATGTTTGCAAAGCACACATCGGACAAAGGGTGAAAAGCCCAAAGACACAGTCAACTCACACGGCTCCAGAAGAAAAAAGACAACAAGCCAATGAAATACTGGGCAAAAGATGGAAACAGAGATTTCTCCCAAGAAGATCTAAAGAAGGCCAACAGGTGCATGAAAACTTGTTCACCATCATTAAGTCTCAGGCCAATGCAAATCCAAACTGCAAGGACATAGCAGATCACTGTGGTCAGAATGGCTATAAGGAACCAGACAGGAAACAACAAGTGTCAGAGAGTAGGTGGAGACAGGGGAAGCCTCCTGCACTGCTGGTGGGTGTGTAAACTGGTGCAGCCACTACCCCAAGCGGTGTGGAACCGCCTCAGAAATTTAAGAATCCATGTCCCCTATGATCCAGCTGTTCCTCTGTGGCGTGTTTATCCGAAGAACTCGGAAACACTGCCGCTTAAAGACGTGTGCACCACTGAGTTCACCACAGCCTTATTCCCGCTATCCAAGACTTGGAAACAGCCCTGGTGCCCAGCAAGGGACGAATGGAGAAGGAACATGGGCTATAGTCACACAATGGCATACCATTGAGCCGGAACAACGGATGCAATCCAGCCATTTGTGACCACCAGAATGGCTGTGGGGGTTTTATGGAAAGTGAAACAAGCCCCAGGGAGAATGTCAAATACCGTAGGAACTCACTTACAAGGAGAAGAAAAGGCAAGCACTAACCAACAGGTGGCACGGGACATTTGACTGGGGGTTCCCAGAGGCAAAGCGGGGCGGTGGGTGGTGGGTGAAAGAGATGATGAGGCACAAGTGTGTGGTGAGGGCCTGTGACGGCTTACGCTGGTGAAGATGATGTAACCTACACAGAAGTCTAAATCGATGAGGATGCACATCTGAAAGCTGTAGGATGTTCGAATGCAGGGTTATGGCATTAAATTCACCTAAAATCAAAAATGCAAAAAGGGGTCCAGAATGACGGCAGAAAGCTTTGGGGGCTGAAAGAGATTAGAGAAGGTGAAGTTCCCAGGATGGAAAATCACCTCAGAATGCTTACTGATGCTACAGAAAGGTAGACCGTTCCAAATAGATGAAGAGGAATACTACCAAGAAAACATGATCCGTGCTAAACCCATGAACCAACGGAAAATGTTACCGTCCATGATGTTACTACTAATCACCTTCACGAATAATCCAAACAGGCCCACATCTACCCAACTTCAGGCAAAAGGTTGGTCCAAAAGTACAATTCAGGGCCGGCCCTGTGGTGGAGCGGGTAAGTGCCCACGTTCTGCTTGGGTGGCCCGGGCCTCACTGTTTCACATCACGGGTGCAGATCACATTAGCAGTGTTAGGCAATATAGATTTCATGGTAGGGTGCGGACATAGATCATAAATAAGTAGCACTTGTGAGGCTACGTTATCAATAAGCACCAGAAAAAGAACCATGAGAATACTACAATCTAGGAACGCATCTGGTACACTTCCCCAAAGGAAGAAGGAAGGAAAACATGTGACCTGCCAAGGTGGAATTGGCATAGTGCTGGGAGATGACACCATCATTGCGCATGAGAGGATTGTCAGGGCAACTTCAACTTGGGAGGGATTCCAGGACTTTCTCTGGGGAGGGTCCACCCACTTGGCCATCTACACATGATATAAGAGAGACAACCCAGGATAATCTTACAGGAAAGAAACCAGTGTCTAGAGAGAATGTAGCAGGCCGTTCAAAGTTCGAGGAGAAAGTTAGAAACCGACAAGAAATCCAGAAAATGGAAAACTATCCTACCTGGAAAGGGTGAGGAGTCAGACTGGTCTGAGATGGCTCTGAAACTCTGTGTGCATGGAGGTTGTCAGGACAACTTAGAATTTTGAGGTTGTTTATGACATCATGGTGAACATGTCCCCCAAGATGGCCTCACGGTTACAGTCTGAGGATTGGCCTAGGCTAGGCTATTAAATGGAGAGATACCCAGAAACAGCTTTGCCAAACAGAAAGCGGGCACAGAAACTGGAAGAGATAAAACAGACTCTGATTCAAAGGACAAGAAAGGAATCCTTGGCGAGAAGCAAGAATAGAGGGACAAGCAGTGAGAGGAGAACATTGTCATCTATTCAAGCCTATGGGGAGGCCATGCTGATTCAAGTTTGAAACTTGATTGGAAACAAGAGGCTGGGCTTGGGCCTTATCAGACCTACAGTGTCCTTCTGCCTTAAGCATAATCCAAAGTCAAGAATGATGTCTTGAGGACATTGTAGAGGAGAATCGATGCCTCCTTTCTTAGGCCCCTAGCATTCTTTGAAGATCAGTCTCACTTTCCATAGCTCTGGCGTCACCGGGGCCCACAGGGTACATGCTATTGTGTCCCAAGAGATGTCTTTGAAGCCTTGAAGGAATGGAGCCCTGTCATGCTTGGGGGTATGTCTCTTTGTTTGGAAGGGCTGTACAAGTGTGCTGAAAATCCCCCATTTCCAGGGGGCTTCGTTCCTTTGTGAAGGCTGTCCTCCCAGGCTAGAGTGCTCAGTTTGGCTCCAATGAAATTCTCTCCCTACCTCTTGCCGTAGAAGAATTATTGATTATGTGTTTTGACACCATGTGTAAGTAAGTTTGCTGAAAATTAGAACTTTACAATTCTGTTTCAAGAAAAATAAACATGCCAGGTCTGAGGATTTAAGGCAAACAAATGGCACACCCTATAGAAATAAAGGAAGCCCGTATCAAGACGGAATCTAGGGGAACGTTCAAGGATCAGGGGTCAAGTTCAAAACTTCCCAAATCCAGAAAAGAGACAGAAAAATATCATTCCTGGAGAGAGGAATTCATCAGATTTGTCTAATTTGTCTCGCAAACACTATGTCCATGAAGGGCGTTGCCAGGACCACCTCGAATTTGGAGTTTCTGATATCAGGATGTCAAACCAACACAACTGACCACGTGTTCTCAGTGCTTAGTTTGACCTAGGCTAGGATAGCAAAGATTCCAGCAAGTGCCCCGTGCAAATTCAAAGACAACAACCAAGAATCACGAAAACACTCACACCTCAGCCTACAGAACATACAGTGATTAAAGAAATACAAAATTAATCACTTGGACTGAAGGAGAACAGACTGAAAAGCATATCTAAGGGAGATTGCTGAGAAGACCATGATGAGTATACTATGGAAAAGAAAAAAGGGTCCCACAAAATGGAAGGCGAACAGAAATCACACCTGAATAATCCACAATGAAAGATGTCAATCTTTAGACAGACTCTGCTAGAGCGTTTGAAAGTCAGAGAAATTCACATGCCGAAAAACGGCAGCGAAGGTCAAACATGGGCTAACTGGGAATGGTGAGTTATGAGACTGCTCCAAGCGGGCTCTGAAACCCTGTGTCCATGAAGCTTGCCAGGACAGCAGAGACACAATTATGAAAATCCTCTGACATCACAGTGGACCCGAAAAACAACCTGGCCTCATCTACACAGTGCCAGAGTTGGGCTCAAGTAGCATATTCAAGTCCCACTGCACTCAACTGCAGGTTGCCAATGCAACATGAAAGGGGCAGGCCGGTGGTGCAGCGATGAGGTCCGCACCTTCTGGGTCTGTGGCCTGGGGTGGGCCGGGTGGAATCCTGGGGGTGAGCCTGCTCACCACTGCTTCAGTCATTCTGGAGCAGGCGTCCGAGGTAGTGTAGAGGCAGATGGGCAGGGACGTTAGACAGGGCCAGACTTCCACAGCAAATACAGGAGCATTGCCAGCAGATGTGAGCTCAGCGATGCACTTCTGCCAAAACAAAACCAAATTAAATTTTGCAAAGAATAGAAAAACTGAATCTAAAAAAAAAAAAAAAAACAGCTTGCCAGTGAGAAGAATAAGATCTCTATGAAGAACCTTAGCAAAACAGGTGAAAGCTATGGCAATCGGAAATTAGCAAACGTTTGGGGAAAGAAATTCAAGAAGACACAAGGTTAAAGAAGGATATTCCGGGATCTAGGCATGGAAGAAATAACACACTTGAAACGTCCATACCGGAGAAAGGAATCTCTGGATTCCATGCAATCCCAAAGTTGCAGCAATATGTGCCACAGAGATAGAAGAGAGAATCGTAAAGTTTCTAGGAGGCAACAAGAGACCCTGAATTGGCAAAGGAATCCTCGGGAAAACGAACAAAGCAGGACGTATCACACTTTCTGATTTCAACATATAGGACGAAGCACTAGGAACCAAAACAGCACAGTGTGGGCCCAAAAACTGGCACACAGACCCATGCAAGAGAATCGAGAGCCCAGAGCCCAACTCAAACGTACATGGACAGCCCATTTTCGACCAGGGAGCCAAGAGGAGACAGTGGAGAAAGGAGAGTCTCTACAAGAAACTGTGCTGGGAAGCCTGCACAGCCACATGGCACACAACGAGAGTAGACCATGATGTTACACCTGGCACACACACCACCAAGAAATGGATTAAAGCCTTGAATGGCAGACTTGAGACCTTGAACCTTGTAGGAGAAGACCTAGCCAGAGTGCGCTTTGCCATCTGTCTGAGCCGCCTATTTGGAAGAAGCATGTCTGACTGGGCAAGGGCAACAAAGGAAACAAGAAACAAACGGGATCACATCAAATGCAGACGATTCTGCCCAGTCAATGAAACCATAACTCAATGCAAAGACAGCACAACAACTGGGAGAGGATGTTTGCAAAGCACACATCGGACAAAGGGTGAAAAGCCCAAAGACACAGTCAACTCACACGGCTCCAGAAGAAAAAAGACAACAAGCCAATGAAATACTGGGCAAAAGATGGAAACAGAGATTTCTCCCAAGAAGATCTAAAGAAGGCCAACAGGTGCATGAAAACTTGTTCACCATCATTAAGTCTCAGGCCAATGCAAATCCAAACTGCAAGGACATAGCAGATCACTGTGGTCAGAATGGCTATAAGGAACCAGACAGGAAACAACAAGTGTCAGAGAGTAGGTGGAGACAGGGGAAGCCTCCTGCACTGCTGGTGGGTGTGTAAACTGGTGCAGCCACTACCCCAAGCGGTGTGGAACCGCCTCAGAAATTTAAGAATCCATGTCCCCTATGATCCAGCTGTTCCTCTGTGGCGTGTTTATCCGAAGAACTCGGAAACACTGCCGCTTAAAGACGTGTGCACCACTGAGTTCACCACAGCCTTATTCCCGCTATCCAAGACTTGGAAACAGCCCTGGTGCCCAGCAAGGGACGAATGGAGAAGGAACATGGGCTATAGTCACACAATGGCATACCATTGAGCCGGAACAACGGATGCAATCCAGCCATTTGTGACCACCAGAATGGCTGTGGGGGTTTTATGGAAAGTGAAACAAGCCCCAGGGAGAATGTCAAATACCGTAGGAACTCACTTACAAGGAGAAGAAAAGGCAAGCACTAACCAACAGGTGGCACGGGACATTTGACTGGGGGTTCCCAGAGGCAAAGCGGGGCGGTGGGTGGTGGGTGAAAGAGATGATGAGGCACAAGTGTGTGGTGAGGGCCTGTGACGGCTTACGCTGGTGAAGATGATGTAACCTACACAGAAGTCTAAATCGATGAGGATGCACATCTGAAAGCTGTAGGATGTTCGAATGCAGGGTTATGGCATTAAATTCACCTAAAATCAAAAATGCAAAAAGGGGTCCAGAATGACGGCAGAAAGCTTTGGGGGCTGAAAGAGATTAGAGAAGGTGAAGTTCCCAGGATGGAAAATCACCTCAGAATGCTTACTGATGCTACAGAAAGGTAGACCGTTCCAAATAGATGAAGAGGAATACTACCAAGAAAACATGATCCGTGCTAAACCCATGAACCAACGGAAAATGTTACCGTCCATGATGTTACTACTAATCACCTTCACGAATAATCCAAACAGGCCCACATCTACCCAACTTCAGGCAAAAGGTTGGTCCAAAAGTACAATTCAGGGCCGGCCCTGTGGTGGAGCGGGTAAGTGCCCACGTTCTGCTTGGGTGGCCCGGGCCTCACTGTTTCACATCACGGGTGCAGATCACATTAGCAGTGTTAGGCAATATAGATTTCATGGTAGGGTGCGGACATAGATCATAAATAAGTAGCACTTGTGAGGCTACGTTATCAATAAGCACCAGAAAAAGAACCATGAGAATACTACAATCTAGGAACGCATCTGGTACACTTCCCCAAAGGAAGAAGGAAGGAAAACATGTGACCTGCCAAGGTGGAATTGGCATAGTGCTGGGAGATGACACCATCATTGCGCATGAGAGGATTGTCAGGGCAACTTCAACTTGGGAGGGATTCCAGGACTTTCTCTGGGGAGGGTCCACCCACTTGGCCATCTACACATGATATAAGAGAGACAACCCAGGATAATCTTACAGGAAAGAAACCAGTGTCTAGAGAGAATGTAGCAGGCCGTTCAAAGTTCGAGGAGAAAGTTAGAAACCGACAAGAAATCCAGAAAATGGAAAACTATCCTACCTGGAAAGGGTGAGGAGTCAGACTGGTCTGAGATGGCTCTGAAACTCTGTGTGCATGGAGGTTGTCAGGACAACTTAGAATTTTGAGGTTGTTTATGACATCATGGTGAACATGTCCCCCAAGATGGCCTCACGGTTACAGTCTGAGGATTGGCCTAGGCTAGGCTATTAAATGGAGAGATACCCAGAAACAGCTTTGCCAAACAGAAAGCGGGCACAGAAACTGGAAGAGATAAAACAGACTCTGATTCAAAGGACAAGAAAGGAATCCTTGGCGAGAAGCAAGAATAGAGGGACAAGCAGTGAGAGGAGAACATTGTCATCTATTCAAGCCTATGGGGAGGCCATGCTGATTCAAGTTTGAAACTTGATTGGAAACAAGAGGCTGGGCTTGGGCCTTATCAGACCTACAGTGTCCTTCTGCCTTAAGCATAATCCAAAGTCAAGAATGATGTCTTGAGGACATTGTAGAGGAGAATCGATGCCTCCTTTCTTAGGCCCCTAGCATTCTTTGAAGATCAGTCTCACTTTCCATAGCTCTGGCGTCACCGGGGCCCACAGGGTACATGCTATTGTGTCCCAAGAGATGTCTTTGAAGCCTTGAAGGAATGGAGCCCTGTCATGCTTGGGGGTATGTCTCTTTGTTTGGAAGGGCTGTACAAGTGTGCTGAAAATCCCCCATTTCCAGGGGGCTTCGTTCCTTTGTGAAGGCTGTCCTCCCAGGCTAGAGTGCTCAGTTTGGCTCCAATGAAATTCTCTCCCTACCTCTTGCCGTAGAAGAATTATTGATTATGTGTTTTGACACCATGTGTAAGTAAGTTTGCTGAAAATTAGAACTTTACAATTCTGTTTCAAGAAAAATAAACATGCCAGGTCTGAGGATTTAAGGCAAACAAATGGCACACCCTATAGAAATAAAGGAAGCCCGTATCAAGACGGAATCTAGGGGAACGTTCAAGGATCAGGGGTCAAGTTCAAAACTTCCCAAATCCAGAAAAGAGACAGAAAAATATCATTCCTGGAGAGAGGAATTCATCAGATTTGTCTAATTTGTCTCGCAAACACTATGTCCATGAAGGGCGTTGCCAGGACCACCTCGAATTTGGAGTTTCTGATATCAGGATGTCAAACCAACACAACTGACCACGTGTTCTCAGTGCTTAGTTTGACCTAGGCTAGGATAGCAAAGATTCCAGCAAGTGCCCCGTGCAAATTCAAAGACAACAACCAAGAATCACGAAAACACTCACACCTCAGCCTACAGAACATACAGTGATTAAAGAAATACAAAATTAATCACTTGGACTGAAGGAGAACAGACTGAAAAGCATATCTAAGGGAGATTGCTGAGAAGACCATGATGAGTATACTATGGAAAAGAAAAAAGGGTCCCACAAAATGGAAGGCGAACAGAAATCACACCTGAATAATCCACAATGAAAGATGTCAATCTTTAGACAGACTCTGCTAGAGCGTTTGAAAGTCAGAGAAATTCACATGCCGAAAAACGGCAGCGAAGGTCAAACATGGGCTAACTGGGAATGGTGAGTTATGAGACTGCTCCAAGCGGGCTCTGAAACCCTGTGTCCATGAAGCTTGCCAGGACAGCAGAGACACAATTATGAAAATCCTCTGACATCACAGTGGACCCGAAAAACAACCTGGCCTCATCTACACAGTGCCAGAGTTGGGCTCAAGTAGCATATTCAAGTCCCACTGCACTCAACTGCAGGTTGCCAATGCAACATGAAAGGGGCAGGCCGGTGGTGCAGCGATGAGGTCCGCACCTTCTGGGTCTGTGGCCTGGGGTGGGCCGGGTGGAATCCTGGGGGTGAGCCTGCTCACCACTGCTTCAGTCATTCTGGAGCAGGCGTCCGAGGTAGTGTAGAGGCAGATGGGCAGGGACGTTAGACAGGGCCAGACTTCCACAGCAAATACAGGAGCATTGCCAGCAGATGTGAGCTCAGCGATGCACTTCTGCCAAAACAAAACCAAATTAAATTTTGCAAAGAATAGAAAAACTGAATCTAAAAAAAAAAAAAAAAACAGCTTGCCAGTGAGAAGAATAAGATCTCTATGAAGAACCTTAGCAAAACAGGTGAAAGCTATGGCAATCGGAAATTAGCAAACGTTTGGGGAAAGAAATTCAAGAAGACACAAGGTTAAAGAAGGATATTCCGGGATCTAGGCATGGAAGAAATAACACACTTGAAACGTCCATACCGGAGAAAGGAATCTCTGGATTCCATGCAATCCCAAAGTTGCAGCAATATGTGCCACAGAGATAGAAGAGAGAATCGTAAAGTTTCTAGGAGGCAACAAGAGACCCTGAATTGGCAAAGGAATCCTCGGGAAAACGAACAAAGCAGGACGTATCACACTTTCTGATTTCAACATATAGGACGAAGCACTAGGAACCAAAACAGCACAGTCTGGGCCCAAAAACTGGCACACAGACCCACGCAAGAGAATCGAGAGCCCAGAGCCCAACTCAAACGTACATGGACAGCCCATTTTCGACCAGGGAGCCAAGAGGAGACAGTGGAGAAAGGAGAGTCTCTACAAGAAACTGTGCTGGGAAGCCTGCACAGCCACATGGCACACAACGAGAGTAGACCATGATGTTACACCTGGCACACACACCACCAAGAAATGGATTAAAGCCTTGAATGGCAGACTTGAGACCTTGAACCTTGTAGGAGAAGACCTAGCCAGAGTGCGCTTTGCCATCTGTCTGAGCCGCCTATTTGGAAGAAGCATGTCTGACTGGGCAAGGGCAACAAAGGAAACAAGAAACAAACGGGATCACATCAAATGCAGACGATTCTGCCCAGTCAATGAAACCATAACTCAATGCAAAGACAGCACAACAACTGGGAGAGGATGTTTGCAAAGCACACATCGGACAAAGGGTGAAAAGCCCAAAGACACAGTCAACTCACACGGCTCCAGAAGAAAAAAGACAACAAGCCAATGAAATACTGGGCAAAAGATGGAAACAGAGATTTCTCCCAAGAAGATCTAAAGAAGGCCAACAGGTGCATGAAAACTTGTTCACCATCATTAAGTCTCAGGCCAATGCAAATCCAAACTGCAAGGACATAGCAGATCACTGTGGTCAGAATGGCTATAAGGAACCAGACAGGAAACAACAAGTGTCAGAGAGTAGGTGGAGACAGGGGAAGCCTCCTGCACTGCTGGTGGGTGTGTAAACTGGTGCAGCCACTACCCCAAGCGGTGTGGAACCGCCTCAGAAATTTAAGAATCCATGTCCCCTATGATCCAGCTGTTCCTCTGTGGCGTGTTTATCCGAAGAACTCGGAAACACTGCCGCTTAAAGACGTGTGCACCACTGAGTTCACCACAGCCTTATTCCCGCTATCCAAGACTTGGAAACAGCCCTGGTGCCCAGCAAGGGACGAATGGAGAAGGAACATGGGCTATAGTCACACAATGGCATACCATTGAGCCGGAACAACGGATGCAATCCAGCCATTTGTGACCACCAGAATGGCTGTGGGGGTTTTATGGAAAGTGAAACAAGCCCCAGGGAGAATGTCAAATACCGTAGGAACTCACTTACAAGGAGAAGAAAAGGCAAGCACTAACCAACAGGTGGCACGGGACATTTGACTGGGGGTTCCCAGAGGCAAAGCGGGGCGGTGGGTGGTGGGTGAAAGAGATGATGAGGCACAAGTGTGTGGTGAGGGCCTGTGACGGCTTACGCTGGTGAAGATGATGTAACCTACACAGAAGTCTAAATCGATGAGGATGCACATCTGAAAGCTGTAGGACGTTCGAATGCAGGGTTATGGCATTAAATTCACCTAAAATCAAAAATGCAAAAAGGGGTCCAGAATGACGGCAGAAAGCTTTGGGGGCTGAAAGAGATTAGAGAAGGTGAAGTTCCCAGGATGGAAAATCACCTCAGAATGCTTACTGATGCTACAGAAAGGTAGACCGTTCCAAATAGATGAAGAGGAATACTACCAAGAAAACATGATCCGTGCTAAACCCATGAACCAACGGAAAATGTTACCGTCCATGATGTTACTACTAATCACCTTCACGAATAATCCAAACAGGCCCACATCTACCCAACTTCAGGCAAAAGGTTGGTCCAAAAGTACAATTCAGGGCCGGCCCTGTGGTGGAGCGGGTAAGTGCCCACGTTCTGCTTGGGTGGCCCGGGCCTCACTGTTTCACATCACGGGTGCAGATCACATTAGCAGTGTTAGGCAATATAGATTTCATGGTAGGGTGCGGACATAGATCATAAATAAGTAGCACTTGTGAGGCTACGTTATCAATAAGCACCAGAAAAAGAACCATGAGAATACTACAATCTAGGAACGCATCTGGTACACTTCCCCAAAGGAAGAAGGAAGGAAAACATGTGACCTGCCAAGGTGGAATTGGCATAGTGCTGGGAGATGACACCATCATTGCGCATGAGAGGATTGTCAGGGCAACTTCAACTTGGGAGGGATTCCAGGACTTTCTCTGGGGAGGGTCCACCCACTTGGCCATCTACACATGATATAAGAGAGACAACCCAGGATAATCTTACAGGAAAGAAACCAGTGTCTAGAGAGAATGTAGCAGGCCGTTCAAAGTTCGAGGAGAAAGTTAGAAACCGACAAGAAATCCAGAAAATGGAAAACTATCCTACCTGGAAAGGGTGAGGAGTCAGACTGGTCTGAGATGGCTCTGAAACTCTGTGTGCATGGAGGTTGTCAGGACAACTTAGAATTTTGAGGTTGTTTATGACATCATGGTGAACATGTCCCCCAAGATGGCCTCACGGTTACAGTCTGAGGATTGGCCTAGGCTAGGCTATTAAATGGAGAGATACCCAGAAACAGCTTTGCCAAACAGAAAGCGGGCACAGAAACTGGAAGAGATAAAACAGACTCTGATTCAAAGGACAAGAAAGGAATCCTTGGCGAGAAGCAAGAATAGAGGGACAAGCAGTGAGAGGAGAACATTGTCATCTATTCAAGCCTATGGGGAGGCCATGCTGATTCAAGTTTGAAACTTGATTGGAAACAAGAGGCTGGGCTTGGGCCTTATCAGACCTACAGTGTCCTTCTGCCTTAAGCATAATCCAAAGTCAAGAATGATGTCTTGAGGACATTGTAGAGGAGAATCGATGCCTCCTTTCTTAGGCCCCTAGCATTCTTTGAAGATCAGTCTCACTTTCCATAGCTCTGGCGTCACCGGGGCCCACAGGGTACATGCTATTGTGTCCCAAGAGATGTCTTTGAAGCCTTGAAGGAATGGAGCCCTGTCATGCTTGGGGGTATGTCTCTTTGTTTGGAAGGGCTGTACAAGTGTGCTGAAAATCCCCCATTTCCAGGGGGCTTCGTTCCTTTGTGAAGGCTGTCCTCCCAGGCTAGAGTGCTCAGTTTGGCTCCAATGAAATTCTCTCCCTACCTCTTGCCGTAGAAGAATTATTGATTATGTGTTTTGACACCATGTGTAAGTAAGTTTGCTGAAAATTAGAACTTTACAATTCTGTTTCAAGAAAAATAAACATGCCAGGTCTGAGGATTTAAGGCAAACAAATGGCACACCCTATAGAAATAAAGGAAGCCCGTATCAAGACGGAATCTAGGGGAACGTTCAAGGATCAGGGGTCAAGTTCAAAACTTCCCAAATCCAGAAAAGAGACAGAAAAATATCATTCCTGGAGAGAGGAATTCATCAGATTTGTCTAATTTGTCTCGCAAACACTATGTCCATGAAGGGCGTTGCCAGGACCACCTCGAATTTGGAGTTTCTGATATCAGGATGTCAAACCAACACAACTGACCACGTGTTCTCAGTGCTTAGTTTGACCTAGGCTAGGATAGCAAAGATTCCAGCAAGTGCCCCGTGCAAATTCAAAGACAACAACCAAGAATCACGAAAACACTCACACCTCAGCCTACAGAACATACAGTGATTAAAGAAATACAAAATTAATCACTTGGACTGAAGGAGAACAGACTGAAAAGCATATCTAAGGGAGATTGCTGAGAAGACCATGATGAGTATACTATGGAAAAGAAAAAAGGGTCCCACAAAATGGAAGGCGAACAGAAATCACACCTGAATAATCCACAATGAAAGATGTCAATCTTTAGACAGACTCTGCTAGAGCGTTTGAAAGTCAGAGAAATTCACATGCCGAAAAACGGCAGCGAAGGTCAAACATGGGCTAACTGGGAATGGTGAGTTATGAGACTGCTCCAAGCGGGCTCTGAAACCCTGTGTCCATGAAGCTTGCCAGGACAGCAGAGACACAATTATGAAAATCCTCTGACATCACAGTGGACCCGAAAAACAACCTGGCCTCATCTACACAGTGCCAGAGTTGGGCTCAAGTAGCATATTCAAGTCCCACTGCACTCAACTGCAGGTTGCCAATGCAACATGAAAGGGGCAGGCCGGTGGTGCAGCGATGAGGTCCGCACCTTCTGGGTCTGTGGCCTGGGGTGGGCCGGGTGGAATCCTGGGGGTGAGCCTGCTCACCACTGCTTCAGTCATTCTGGAGCAGGCGTCCGAGGTAGTGTAGAGGCAGATGGGCAGGGACGTTAGACAGGGCCAGACTTCCACAGCAAATACAGGAGCATTGCCAGCAGATGTGAGCTCAGCGATGCACTTCTGCCAAAACAAAACCAAATTAAATTTTGCAAAGAATAGAAAAACTGAATCTAAAAAAAAAAAAAAAAACAGCTTGCCAGTGAGAAGAATAAGATCTCTATGAAGAACCTTAGCAAAACAGGTGAAAGCTATGGCAATCGGAAATTAGCAAACGTTTGGGGAAAGAAATTCAAGAAGACACAAGGTTAAAGAAGGATATTCCGGGATCTAGGCATGGAAGAAATAACACACTTGAAACGTCCATACCGGAGAAAGGAATCTCTGGATTCCATGCAATCCCAAAGTTGCAGCAATATGTGCCACAGAGATAGAAGAGAGAATCGTAAAGTTTCTAGGAGGCAACAAGAGACCCTGAATTGGCAAAGGAATCCTCGGGAAAACGAACAAAGCAGGACGTATCACACTTTCTGATTTCAACATATAGGACGAAGCACTAGGAACCAAAACAGCACAGTCTGGGCCCAAAAACTGGCACACAGACCCACGCAAGAGAATCGAGAGCCCAGAGCCCAACTCAAACGTACATGGACAGCCCATTTTCGACCAGGGAGCCAAGAGGAGACAGTGGAGAAAGGAGAGTCTCTACAAGAAACTGTGCTGGGAAGCCTGCACAGCCACATGGCACACAACGAGAGTAGACCATGATGTTACACCTGGCACACACACCACCAAGAAATGGATTAAAGCCTTGAATGGCAGACTTGAGACCTTGAACCTTGTAGGAGAAGACCTAGCCAGAGTGCGCTTTGCCATCTGTCTGAGCCGCCTATTTGGAAGAAGCATGTCTGACTGGGCAAGGGCAACAAAGGAAACAAGAAACAAACGGGATCACATCAAATGCAGACGATTCTGCCCAGTCAATGAAACCATAACTCAATGCAAAGACAGCACAACAACTGGGAGAGGATGTTTGCAAAGCACACATCGGACAAAGGGTGAAAAGCCCAAAGACACAGTCAACTCACACGGCTCCAGAAGAAAAAAGACAACAAGCCAATGAAATACTGGGCAAAAGATGGAAACAGAGATTTCTCCCAAGAAGATCTAAAGAAGGCCAACAGGTGCATGAAAACTTGTTCACCATCATTAAGTCTCAGGCCAATGCAAATCCAAACTGCAAGGACATAGCAGATCACTGTGGTCAGAATGGCTATAAGGAACCAGACAGGAAACAACAAGTGTCAGAGAGTAGGTGGAGACAGGGGAAGCCTCCTGCACTGCTGGTGGGTGTGTAAACTGGTGCAGCCACTACCCCAAGCGGTGTGGAACCGCCTCAGAAATTTAAGAATCCATGTCCCCTATGATCCAGCTGTTCCTCTGTGGCGTGTTTATCCGAAGAACTCGGAAACACTGCCGCTTAAAGACGTGTGCACCACTGAGTTCACCACAGCCTTATTCCCGCTATCCAAGACTTGGAAACAGCCCTGGTGCCCAGCAAGGGACGAATGGAGAAGGAACATGGGCTATAGTCACACAATGGCATACCATTGAGCCGGAACAACGGATGCAATCCAGCCATTTGTGACCACCAGAATGGCTGTGGGGGTTTTATGGAAAGTGAAACAAGCCCCAGGGAGAATGTCAAATACCGTAGGAACTCACTTACAAGGAGAAGAAAAGGCAAGCACTAACCAACAGGTGGCACGGGACATTTGACTGGGGGTTCCCAGAGGCAAAGCGGGGCGGTGGGTGGTGGGTGAAAGAGATGATGAGGCACAAGTGTGTGGTGAGGGCCTGTGACGGCTTACGCTGGTGAAGATGATGTAACCTACACAGAAGTCTAAATCGATGAGGATGCACATCTGAAAGCTGTAGGATGTTCGAATGCAGGGTTATGGCATTAAATTCACCTAAAATCAAAAATGCAAAAAGGGGTCCAGAATGACGGCAGAAAGCTTTGGGGGCTGAAAGAGATTAGAGAAGGTGAAGTTCCCAGGATGGAAAATCACCTCAGAATGCTTACTGATGCTACAGAAAGGTAGACCGTTCCAAATAGATGAAGAGGAATACTACCAAGAAAACATGATCCGTGCTAAACCCATGAACCAACGGAAAATGTTACCGTCCATGATGTTACTACTAATCACCTTCACGAATAATCCAAACAGGCCCACATCTACCCAACTTCAGGCAAAAGGTTGGTCCAAAAGTACAATTCAGGGCCGGCCCTGTGGTGGAGCGGGTAAGTGCCCACGTTCTGCTTGGGTGGCCCGGGCCTCACTGTTTCACATCACGGGTGCAGATCACATTAGCAGTGTTAGGCAATATAGATTTCATGGTAGGGTGCGGACATAGATCATAAATAAGTAGCACTTGTGAGGCTACGTTATCAATAAGCACCAGAAAAAGAACCATGAGAATACTACAATCTAGGAACGCATCTGGTACACTTCCCCAAAGGAAGAAGGAAGGAAAACATGTGACCTGCCAAGGTGGAATTGGCATAGTGCTGGGAGATGACACCATCATTGCGCATGAGAGGATTGTCAGGGCAACTTCAACTTGGGAGGGATTCCAGGACTTTCTCTGGGGAGGGTCCACCCACTTGGCCATCTACACATGATATAAGAGAGACAACCCAGGATAATCTTACAGGAAAGAAACCAGTGTCTAGAGAGAATGTAGCAGGCCGTTCAAAGTTCGAGGAGAAAGTTAGAAACCGACAAGAAATCCAGAAAATGGAAAACTATCCTACCTGGAAAGGGTGAGGAGTCAGACTGGTCTGAGATGGCTCTGAAACTCTGTGTGCATGGAGGTTGTCAGGACAACTTAGAATTTTGAGGTTGTTTATGACATCATGGTGAACATGTCCCCCAAGATGGCCTCACGGTTACAGTCTGAGGATTGGCCTAGGCTAGGCTATTAAATGGAGAGATACCCAGAAACAGCTTTGCCAAACAGAAAGCGGGCACAGAAACTGGAAGAGATAAAACAGACTCTGATTCAAAGGACAAGAAAGGAATCCTTGGCGAGAAGCAAGAATAGAGGGACAAGCAGTGAGAGGAGAACATTGTCATCTATTCAAGCCTATGGGGAGGCCATGCTGATTCAAGTTTGAAACTTGATTGGAAACAAGAGGCTGGGCTTGGGCCTTATCAGACCTACAGTGTCCTTCTGCCTTAAGCATAATCCAAAGTCAAGAATGATGTCTTGAGGACATTGTAGAGGAGAATCGATGCCTCCTTTCTTAGGCCCCTAGCATTCTTTGAAGATCAGTCTCACTTTCCATAGCTCTGGCGTCACCGGGGCCCACAGGGTACATGCTATTGTGTCCCAAGAGATGTCTTTGAAGCCTTGAAGGAATGGAGCCCTGTCATGCTTGGGGGTATGTCTCTTTGTTTGGAAGGGCTGTACAAGTGTGCTGAAAATCCCCCATTTCCAGGGGGCTTCGTTCCTTTGTGAAGGCTGTCCTCCCAGGCTAGAGTGCTCAGTTTGGCTCCAATGAAATTCTCTCCCTACCTCTTGCCGTAGAAGAATTATTGATTATGTGTTTTGACACCATGTGTAAGTAAGTTTGCTGAAAATTAGAACTTTACAATTCTGTTTCAAGAAAAATAAACATGCCAGGTCTGAGGATTTAAGGCAAACAAATGGCACACCCTATAGAAATAAAGGAAGCCCGTATCAAGACGGAATCTAGGGGAACGTTCAAGGATCAGGGGTCAAGTTCAAAACTTCCCAAATCCAGAAAAGAGACAGAAAAATATCATTCCTGGAGAGAGGAATTCATCAGATTTGTCTAATTTGTCTCGCAAACACTATGTCCATGAAGGGCGTTGCCAGGACCACCTCGAATTTGGAGTTTCTGATATCAGGATGTCAAACCAACACAACTGACCACGTGTTCTCAGTGCTTAGTTTGACCTAGGCTAGGATAGCAAAGATTCCAGCAAGTGCCCCGTGCAAATTCAAAGACAACAACCAAGAATCACGAAAACACTCACACCTCAGCCTACAGAACATACAGTGATTAAAGAAATACAAAATTAATCACTTGGACTGAAGGAGAACAGACTGAAAAGCATATCTAAGGGAGATTGCTGAGAAGACCATGATGAGTATACTATGGAAAAGAAAAAAGGGTCCCACAAAATGGAAGGCGAACAGAAATCACACCTGAATAATCCACAATGAAAGATGTCAATCTTTAGACAGACTCTGCTAGAGCGTTTGAAAGTCAGAGAAATTCACATGCCGAAAAACGGCAGCGAAGGTCAAACATGGGCTAACTGGGAATGGTGAGTTATGAGACTGCTCCAAGCGGGCTCTGAAACCCTGTGTCCATGAAGCTTGCCAGGACAGCAGAGACACAATTATGAAAATCCTCTGACATCACAGTGGACCCGAAAAACAACCTGGCCTCATCTACACAGTGCCAGAGTTGGGCTCAAGTAGCATATTCAAGTCCCACTGCACTCAACTGCAGGTTGCCAATGCAACATGAAAGGGGCAGGCCGGTGGTGCAGCGATGAGGTCCGCACCTTCTGGGTCTGTGGCCTGGGGTGGGCCGGGTGGAATCCTGGGGGTGAGCCTGCTCACCACTGCTTCAGTCATTCTGGAGCAGGCGTCCGAGGTAGTGTAGAGGCAGATGGGCAGGGACGTTAGACAGGGCCAGACTTCCACAGCAAATACAGGAGCATTGCCAGCAGATGTGAGCTCAGCGATGCACTTCTGCCAAAACAAAACCAAATTAAATTTTGCAAAGAATAGAAAAACTGAATCTAAAAAAAAAAAAAAAAACAGCTTGCCAGTGAGAAGAATAAGATCTCTATGAAGAACCTTAGCAAAACAGGTGAAAGCTATGGCAATCGGAAATTAGCAAACGTTTGGGGAAAGAAATTCAAGAAGACACAAGGTTAAAGAAGGATATTCCGGGATCTAGGCATGGAAGAAATAACACACTTGAAACGTCCATACCGGAGAAAGGAATCTCTGGATTCCATGCAATCCCAAAGTTGCAGCAATATGTGCCACAGAGATAGAAGAGAGAATCGTAAAGTTTCTAGGAGGCAACAAGAGACCCTGAATTGGCAAAGGAATCCTCGGGAAAACGAACAAAGCAGGACGTATCACACTTTCTGATTTCAACATATAGGACGAAGCACTAGGAACCAAAACAGCACAGTCTGGGCCCAAAAACTGGCACACAGACCCACGCAAGAGAATCGAGAGCCCAGAGCCCAACTCAAACGTACATGGACAGCCCATTTTCGACCAGGGAGCCAAGAGGAGACAGTGGAGAAAGGAGAGTCTCTACAAGAAACTGTGCTGGGAAGCCTGCACAGCCACATGGCACACAACGAGAGTAGACCATGATGTTACACCTGGCACACACACCACCAAGAAATGGATTAAAGCCTTGAATGGCAGACTTGAGACCTTGAACCTTGTAGGAGAAGACCTAGCCAGAGTGCGCTTTGCCATCTGTCTGAGCCGCCTATTTGGAAGAAGCATGTCTGACTGGGCAAGGGCAACAAAGGAAACAAGAAACAAACGGGATCACATCAAATGCAGACGATTCTGCCCAGTCAATGAAACCATAACTCAATGCAAAGACAGCACAACAACTGGGAGAGGATGTTTGCAAAGCACACATCGGACAAAGGGTGAAAAGCCCAAAGACACAGTCAACTCACACGGCTCCAGAAGAAAAAAGACAACAAGCCAATGAAATACTGGGCAAAAGATGGAAACAGAGATTTCTCCCAAGAAGATCTAAAGAAGGCCAACAGGTGCATGAAAACTTGTTCACCATCATTAAGTCTCAGGCCAATGCAAATCCAAACTGCAAGGACATAGCAGATCACTGTGGTCAGAATGGCTATAAGGAACCAGACAGGAAACAACAAGTGTCAGAGAGTAGGTGGAGACAGGGGAAGCCTCCTGCACTGCTGGTGGGTGTGTAAACTGGTGCAGCCACTACCCCAAGCGGTGTGGAACCGCCTCAGAAATTTAAGAATCCATGTCCCCTATGATCCAGCTGTTCCTCTGTGGCGTGTTTATCCGAAGAACTCGGAAACACTGCCGCTTAAAGACGTGTGCACCACTGAGTTCACCACAGCCTTATTCCCGCTATCCAAGACTTGGAAACAGCCCTGGTGCCCAGCAAGGGACGAATGGAGAAGGAACATGGGCTATAGTCACACAATGGCATACCATTGAGCCGGAACAACGGATGCAATCCAGCCATTTGTGACCACCAGAATGGCTGTGGGGGTTTTATGGAAAGTGAAACAAGCCCCAGGGAGAATGTCAAATACCGTAGGAACTCACTTACAAGGAGAAGAAAAGGCAAGCACTAACCAACAGGTGGCACGGGACATTTGACTGGGGGTTCCCAGAGGCAAAGCGGGGCGGTGGGTGGTGGGTGAAAGAGATGATGAGGCACAAGTGTGTGGTGAGGGCCTGTGACGGCTTACGCTGGTGAAGATGATGTAACCTACACAGAAGTCTAAATCGATGAGGATGCACATCTGAAAGCTGTAGGATGTTCGAATGCAGGGTTATGGCATTAAATTCACCTAAAATCAAAAATGCAAAAAGGGGTCCAGAATGACGGCAGAAAGCTTTGGGGGCTGAAAGAGATTAGAGAAGGTGAAGTTCCCAGGATGGAAAATCACCTCAGAATGCTTACTGATGCTACAGAAAGGTAGACCGTTCCAAATAGATGAAGAGGAATACTACCAAGAAAACATGATCCGTGCTAAACCCATGAACCAACGGAAAATGTTACCGTCCATGATGTTACTACTAATCACCTTCACGAATAATCCAAACAGGCCCACATCTACCCAACTTCAGGCAAAAGGTTGGTCCAAAAGTACAATTCAGGGCCGGCCCTGTGGTGGAGCGGGTAAGTGCCCACGTTCTGCTTGGGTGGCCCGGGCCTCACTGTTTCACATCACGGGTGCAGATCACATTAGCAGTGTTAGGCAATATAGATTTCATGGTAGGGTGCGGACATAGATCATAAATAAGTAGCACTTGTGAGGCTACGTTATCAATAAGCACCAGAAAAAGAACCATGAGAATACTACAATCTAGGAACGCATCTGGTACACTTCCCCAAAGGAAGAAGGAAGGAAAACATGTGACCTGCCAAGGTGGAATTGGCATAGTGCTGGGAGATGACACCATCATTGCGCATGAGAGGATTGTCAGGGCAACTTCAACTTGGGAGGGATTCCAGGACTTTCTCTGGGGAGGGTCCACCCACTTGGCCATCTACACATGATATAAGAGAGACAACCCAGGATAATCTTACAGGAAAGAAACCAGTGTCTAGAGAGAATGTAGCAGGCCGTTCAAAGTTCGAGGAGAAAGTTAGAAACCGACAAGAAATCCAGAAAATGGAAAACTATCCTACCTGGAAAGGGTGAGGAGTCAGACTGGTCTGAGATGGCTCTGAAACTCTGTGTGCATGGAGGTTGTCAGGACAACTTAGAATTTTGAGGTTGTTTATGACATCATGGTGAACATGTCCCCCAAGATGGCCTCACGGTTACAGTCTGAGGATTGGCCTAGGCTAGGCTATTAAATGGAGAGATACCCAGAAACAGCTTTGCCAAACAGAAAGCGGGCACAGAAACTGGAAGAGATAAAACAGACTCTGATTCAAAGGACAAGAAAGGAATCCTTGGCGAGAAGCAAGAATAGAGGGACAAGCAGTGAGAGGAGAACATTGTCATCTATTCAAGTCTATGGGGAGGCCATGCTGATTCAAGTTTGAAACTTGATTGGAAACAAGAGGCTGGGCTTGGGCCTTATCAGACCTACAGTGTCCTTCTGCCTTAAGCATAATCCAAAGTCAAGAATGATGTCTTGAGGACATTGTAGAGGAGAATCGATGCCTCCTTTCTTAGGCCCCTAGCATTCTTTGAAGATCAGTCTCACTTTCCATAGCTCTGGCGTCACCGGGGCCCACAGGGTACATGCTATTGTGTCCCAAGAGATGTCTTTGAAGCCTTGAAGGAATGGAGCCCTGTCATGCTTGGGGGTATGTCTCTTTGTTTGGAAGGGCTGTACAAGTGTGCTGAAAATCCCCCATTTCCAGGGGGCTTCGTTCCTTTGTGAAGGCTGTCCTCCCAGGCTAGAGTGCTCAGTTTGGCTCCAATGAAATTCTCTCCCTACCTCTTGCCGTAGAAGAATTATTGATTATGTGTTTTGACACCATGTGTAAGTAAGTTTGCTGAAAATTAGAACTTTACAATTCTGTTTCAAGAAAAATAAACATGCCAGGTCTGAGGATTTAAGGCAAACAAATGGCACACCCTATAGAAATAAAGGAAGCCCGTATCAAGACGGAATCTAGGGGAACGTTCAAGGATCAGGGGTCAAGTTCAAAACTTCCCAAATCCAGAAAAGAGACAGAAAAATATCATTCCTGGAGAGAGGAATTCATCAGATTTGTCTAATTTGTCTCGCAAACACTATGTCCATGAAGGGCGTTGCCAGGACCACCTCGAATTTGGAGTTTCTGATATCAGGATGTCAAACCAACACAACTGACCACGTGTTCTCAGTGCTTAGTTTGACCTAGGCTAGGATAGCAAAGATTCCAGCAAGTGCCCCGTGCAAATTCAAAGACAACAACCAAGAATCACGAAAACACTCACACCTCAGCCTACAGAACATACAGTGATTAAAGAAATACAAAATTAATCACTTGGACTGAAGGAGAACAGACTGAAAAGCATATCTAAGGGAGATTGCTGAGAAGACCATGATGAGTATACTATGGAAAAGAAAAAAGGGTCCCACAAAATGGAAGGCGAACAGAAATCACACCTGAATAATCCACAATGAAAGATGTCAATCTTTAGACAGACTCTGCTAGAGCGTTTGAAAGTCAGAGAAATTCACATGCCGAAAAACGGCAGCGAAGGTCAAACATGGGCTAACTGGGAATGGTGAGTTATGAGACTGCTCCAAGCGGGCTCTGAAACCCTGTGTCCATGAAGCTTGCCAGGACAGCAGAGACACAATTATGAAAATCCTCTGACATCACAGTGGACCCGAAAAACAACCTGGCCTCATCTACACAGTGCCAGAGTTGGGCTCAAGTAGCATATTCAAGTCCCACTGCACTCAACTGCAGGTTGCCAATGCAACATGAAAGGGGCAGGCCGGTGGTGCAGCGATGAGGTCCGCACCTTCTGGGTCTGTGGCCTGGGGTGGGCCGGGTGGAATCCTGGGGGTGAGCCTGCTCACCACTGCTTCAGTCATTCTGGAGCAGGCGTCCGAGGTAGTGTAGAGGCAGATGGGCAGGGACGTTAGACAGGGCCAGACTTCCACAGCAAATACAGGAGCATTGCCAGCAGATGTGAGCTCAGCGATGCACTTCTGCCAAAACAAAACCAAATTAAATTTTGCAAAGAATAGAAAAACTGAATCTAAAAAAAAAAAAAAAAACAGCTTGCCAGTGAGAAGAATAAGATCTCTATGAAGAACCTTAGCAAAACAGGTGAAAGCTATGGCAATCGGAAATTAGCAAACGTTTGGGGAAAGAAATTCAAGAAGACACAAGGTTAAAGAAGGATATTCCGGGATCTAGGCATGGAAGAAATAACACACTTGAAACGTCCATACCGGAGAAAGGAATCTCTGGATTCCATGCAATCCCAAAGTTGCAGCAATATGTGCCACAGAGATAGAAGAGAGAATCGTAAAGTTTCTAGGAGGCAACAAGAGACCCTGAATTGGCAAAGGAATCCTCGGGAAAACGAACAAAGCAGGACGTATCACACTTTCTGATTTCAACATATAGGACGAAGCACTAGGAACCAAAACAGCACAGTCTGGGCCCAAAAACTGGCACACAGACCCACGCAAGAGAATCGAGAGCCCAGAGCCCAACTCAAACGTACATGGACAGCCCATTTTCGACCAGGGAGCCAAGAGGAGACAGTGGAGAAAGGAGAGTCTCTACAAGAAACTGTGCTGGGAAGCCTGCACAGCCACATGGCACACAACGAGAGTAGACCATGATGTTACACCTGGCACACACACCACCAAGAAATGGATTAAAGCCTTGAATGGCAGACTTGAGACCTTGAACCTTGTAGGAGAAGACCTAGCCAGAGTGCGCTTTGCCATCTGTCTGAGCCGCCTATTTGGAAGAAGCATGTCTGACTGGGCAAGGGCAACAAAGGAAACAAGAAACAAACGGGATCACATCAAATGCAGACGATTCTGCCCAGTCAATGAAACCATAACTCAATGCAAAGACAGCACAACAACTGGGAGAGGATGTTTGCAAAGCACACATCGGACAAAGGGTGAAAAGCCCAAAGACACAGTCAACTCACACGGCTCCAGAAGAAAAAAGACAACAAGCCAATGAAATACTGGGCAAAAGATGGAAACAGAGATTTCTCCCAAGAAGATCTAAAGAAGGCCAACAGGTGCATGAAAACTTGTTCACCATCATTAAGTCTCAGGCCAATGCAAATCCAAACTGCAAGGACATAGCAGATCACTGTGGTCAGAATGGCTATAAGGAACCAGACAGGAAACAACAAGTGTCAGAGAGTAGGTGGAGACAGGGGAAGCCTCCTGCACTGCTGGTGGGTGTGTAAACTGGTGCAGCCACTACCCCAAGCGGTGTGGAACCGCCTCAGAAATTTAAGAATCCATGTCCCCTATGATCCAGCTGTTCCTCTGTGGCGTGTTTATCCGAAGAACTCGGAAACACTGCCGCTTAAAGACGTGTGCACCACTGAGTTCACCACAGCCTTATTCCCGCTATCCAAGACTTGGAAACAGCCCTGGTGCCCAGCAAGGGACGAATGGAGAAGGAACATGGGCTATAGTCACACAATGGCATACCATTGAGCCGGAACAACGGATGCAATCCAGCCATTTGTGACCACCAGAATGGCTGTGGGGGTTTTATGGAAAGTGAAACAAGCCCCAGGGAGAATGTCAAATACCGTAGGAACTCACTTACAAGGAGAAGAAAAGGCAAGCACTAACCAACAGGTGGCACGGGACATTTGACTGGGGGTTCCCAGAGGCAAAGCGGGGCGGTGGGTGGTGGGTGAAAGAGATGATGAGGCACAAGTGTGTGGTGAGGGCCTGTGACGGCTTACGCTGGTGAAGATGATGTAACCTACACAGAAGTCTAAATCGATGAGGATGCACATCTGAAAGCTGTAGGATGTTCGAATGCAGGGTTATGGCATTAAATTCACCTAAAATCAAAAATGCAAAAAGGGGTCCAGAATGACGGCAGAAAGCTTTGGGGGCTGAAAGAGATTAGAGAAGGTGAAGTTCCCAGGATGGAAAATCACCTCAGAATGCTTACTGATGCTACAGAAAGGTAGACCGTTCCAAATAGATGAAGAGGAATACTACCAAGAAAACATGATCCGTGCTAAACCCATGAACCAACGGAAAATGTTACCGTCCATGATGTTACTACTAATCACCTTCACGAATAATCCAAACAGGCCCACATCTACCCAACTTCAGGCAAAAGGTTGGTCCAAAAGTACAATTCAGGGCCGGCCCTGTGGTGGAGCGGGTAAGTGCCCACGTTCTGCTTGGGTGGCCCGGGCCTCACTGTTTCACATCACGGGTGCAGATCACATTAGCAGTGTTAGGCAATATAGATTTCATGGTAGGGTGCGGACATAGATCATAAATAAGTAGCACTTGTGAGGCTACGTTATCAATAAGCACCAGAAAAAGAACCATGAGAATACTACAATCTAGGAACGCATCTGGTACACTTCCCCAAAGGAAGAAGGAAGGAAAACATGTGACCTGCCAAGGTGGAATTGGCATAGTGCTGGGAGATGACACCATCATTGCGCATGAGAGGATTGTCAGGGCAACTTCAACTTGGGAGGGATTCCAGGACTTTCTCTGGGGAGGGTCCACCCACTTGGCCATCTACACATGATATAAGAGAGACAACCCAGGATAATCTTACAGGAAAGAAACCAGTGTCTAGAGAGAATGTAGCAGGCCGTTCAAAGTTCGAGGAGAAAGTTAGAAACCGACAAGAAATCCAGAAAATGGAAAACTATCCTACCTGGAAAGGGTGAGGAGTCAGACTGGTCTGAGATGGCTCTGAAACTCTGTGTGCATGGAGGTTGTCAGGACAACTTAGAATTTTGAGGTTGTTTATGACATCATGGTGAACATGTCCCCCAAGATGGCCTCACGGTTACAGTCTGAGGATTGGCCTAGGCTAGGCTATTAAATGGAGAGATACCCAGAAACAGCTTTGCCAAACAGAAAGCGGGCACAGAAACTGGAAGAGATAAAACAGACTCTGATTCAAAGGACAAGAAAGGAATCCTTGGCGAGAAGCAAGAATAGAGGGACAAGCAGTGAGAGGAGAACATTGTCATCTATTCAAGCCTATGGGGAGGCCATGCTGATTCAAGTTTGAAACTTGATTGGAAACAAGAGGCTGGGCTTGGGCCTTATCAGACCTACAGTGTCCTTCTGCCTTAAGCATAATCCAAAGTCAAGAATGATGTCTTGAGGACATTGTAGAGGAGAATCGATGCCTCCTTTCTTAGGCCCCTAGCATTCTTTGAAGATCAGTCTCACTTTCCATAGCTCTGGCGTCACCGGGGCCCACAGGGTACATGCTATTGTGTCCCAAGAGATGTCTTTGAAGCCTTGAAGGAATGGAGCCCTGTCATGCTTGGGGGTATGTCTCTTTGTTTGGAAGGGCTGTACAAGTGTGCTGAAAATCCCCCATTTCCAGGGGGCTTCGTTCCTTTGTGAAGGCTGTCCTCCCAGGCTAGAGTGCTCAGTTTGGCTCCAATGAAATTCTCTCCCTACCTCTTGCCGTAGAAGAATTATTGATTATGTGTTTTGACACCATGTGTAAGTAAGTTTGCTGAAAATTAGAACTTTACAATTCTGTTTCAAGAAAAATAAACATGCCAGGTCTGAGGATTTAAGGCAAACAAATGGCACACCCTATAGAAATAAAGGAAGCCCGTATCAAGACGGAATCTAGGGGAACGTTCAAGGATCAGGGGTCAAGTTCAAAACTTCCCAAATCCAGAAAAGAGACAGAAAAATATCATTCCTGGAGAGAGGAATTCATCAGATTTGTCTAATTTGTCTCGCAAACACTATGTCCATGAAGGGCGTTGCCAGGACCACCTCGAATTTGGAGTTTCTGATATCAGGATGTCAAACCAACACAACTGACCACGTGTTCTCAGTGCTTAGTTTGACCTAGGCTAGGATAGCAAAGATTCCAGCAAGTGCCCCGTGCAAATTCAAAGACAACAACCAAGAATCACGAAAACACTCACACCTCAGCCTACAGAACATACAGTGATTAAGTGATTAAAGAAATACAAAATTAATCACTTGGACTGAAGGAGAACAGACTGAAAAGCATATCTAAGGGAGATTGCTGAGAAGACCATGATGAGTATACTATGGAAAAGAAAAAAGGGTCCCACAAAATGGAAGGCGAACAGAAATCACACCTGAATAATCCACAATGAAAGATGTCAATCTTTAGACAGACTCTGCTAGAGCGTTTGAAAGTCAGAGAAATTCACATGCCGAAAAACGGCAGCGAAGGTCAAACATGGGCTAACTGGGAATGGTGAGTTATGAGACTGCTCCAAGCGGGCTCTGAAACCCTGTGTCCATGAAGCTTGCCAGGACAGCAGAGACACAATTATGAAAATCCTCTGACATCACAGTGGACCCGAAAAACAACCTGGCCTCATCTACACAGTGCCAGAGTTGGGCTCAAGTAGCATATTCAAGTCCCACTGCACTCAACTGCAGGTTGCCAATGCAACATGAAAGGGGCAGGCCGGTGGTGCAGCGATGAGGTCCGCACCTTCTGGGTCTGTGGCCTGGGGTGGGCCGGGTGGAATCCTGGGGGTGAGCCTGCTCACCACTGCTTCAGTCATTCTGGAGCAGGCGTCCGAGGTAGTGTAGAGGCAGATGGGCAGGGACGTTAGACAGGGCCAGACTTCCACAGCAAATACAGGAGCATTGCCAGCAGATGTGAGCTCAGCGATGCACTTCTGCCAAAACAAAACCAAATTAAATTTTGCAAAGAATAGAAAAACTGAATCTAAAAAAAAAAAAAAAAACAGCTTGCCAGTGAGAAGAATAAGATCTCTATGAAGAACCTTAGCAAAACAGGTGAAAGCTATGGCAATCGGAAATTAGCAAACGTTTGGGGAAAGAAATTCAAGAAGACACAAGGTTAAAGAAGGATATTCCGGGATCTAGGCATGGAAGAAATAACACACTTGAAACGTCCATACCGGAGAAAGGAATCTCTGGATTCCATGCAATCCCAAAGTTGCAGCAATATGTGCCACAGAGATAGAAGAGAGAATCGTAAAGTTTCTAGGAGGCAACAAGAGACCCTGAATTGGCAAAGGAATCCTCGGGAAAACGAACAAAGCAGGACGTATCACACTTTCTGATTTCAACATATAGGACGAAGCACTAGGAACCAAAACAGCACAGTCTGGGCCCAAAAACTGGCACACAGACCCACGCAAGAGAATCGAGAGCCCAGAGCCCAACTCAAACGTACATGGACAGCCCATTTTCGACCAGGGAGCCAAGAGGAGACAGTGGAGAAAGGAGAGTCTCTACAAGAAACTGTGCTGGGAAGCCTGCACAGCCACATGGCACACAACGAGAGTAGACCATGATGTTACACCTGGCACACACACCACCAAGAAATGGATTAAAGCCTTGAATGGCAGACTTGAGACCTTGAACCTTGTAGGAGAAGACCTAGCCAGAGTGCGCTTTGCCATCTGTCTGAGCCGCCTATTTGGAAGAAGCATGTCTGACTGGGCAAGGGCAACAAAGGAAACAAGAAACAAACGGGATCACATCAAATGCAGACGATTCTGCCCAGTCAATGAAACCATAACTCAATGCAAAGACAGCACAACAACTGGGAGAGGATGTTTGCAAAGCACACATCGGACAAAGGGTGAAAAGCCCAAAGACACAGTCAACTCACACGGCTCCAGAAGAAAAAAGACAACAAGCCAATGAAATACTGGGCAAAAGATGGAAACAGAGATTTCTCCCAAGAAGATCTAAAGAAGGCCAACAGGTGCATGAAAACTTGTTCACCATCATTAAGTCTCAGGCCAATGCAAATCCAAACTGCAAGGACATAGCAGATCACTGTGGTCAGAATGGCTATAAGGAACCAGACAGGAAACAACAAGTGTCAGAGAGTAGGTGGAGACAGGGGAAGCCTCCTGCACTGCTGGTGGGTGTGTAAACTGGTGCAGCCACTACCCCAAGCGGTGTGGAACCGCCTCAGAAATTTAAGAATCCATGTCCCCTATGATCCAGCTGTTCCTCTGTGGCGTGTTTATCCGAAGAACTCGGAAACACTGCCGCTTAAAGACGTGTGCACCACTGAGTTCACCACAGCCTTATTCCCGCTATCCAAGACTTGGAAACAGCCCTGGTGCCCAGCAAGGGACGAATGGAGAAGGAACATGGGCTATAGTCACACAATGGCATACCATTGAGCCGGAACAACGGATGCAATCCAGCCATTTGTGACCACCAGAATGGCTGTGGGGGTTTTATGGAAAGTGAAACAAGCCCCAGGGAGAATGTCAAATACCGTAGGAACTCACTTACAAGGAGAAGAAAAGGCAAGCACTAACCAACAGGTGGCACGGGACATTTGACTGGGGGTTCCCAGAGGCAAAGCGGGGCGGTGGGTGGTGGGTGAAAGAGATGATGAGGCACAAGTGTGTGGTGAGGGCCTGTGACGGCTTACGCTGGTGAAGATGATGTAACCTACACAGAAGTCTAAATCGATGAGGATGCACATCTGAAAGCTGTAGGATGTTCGAATGCAGGGTTATGGCATTAAATTCACCTAAAATCAAAAATGCAAAAAGGGGTCCAGAATGACGGCAGAAAGCTTTGGGGGCTGAAAGAGATTAGAGAAGGTGAAGTTCCCAGGATGGAAAATCACCTCAGAATGCTTACTGATGCTACAGAAAGGTAGACCGTTCCAAATAGATGAAGAGGAATACTACCAAGAAAACATGATCCGTGCTAAACCCATGAACCAACGGAAAATGTTACCGTCCATGATGTTACTACTAATCACCTTCACGAATAATCCAAACAGGCCCACATCTACCCAACTTCAGGCAAAAGGTTGGTCCAAAAGTACAATTCAGGGCCGGCCCTGTGGTGGAGCGGGTAAGTGCCCACGTTCTGCTTGGGTGGCCCGGGCCTCACTGTTTCACATCACGGGTGCAGATCACATTAGCAGTGTTAGGCAATATAGATTTCATGGTAGGGTGCGGACATAGATCATAAATAAGTAGCACTTGTGAGGCTACGTTATCAATAAGCACCAGAAAAAGAACCATGAGAATACTACAATCTAGGAACGCATCTGGTACACTTCCCCAAAGGAAGAAGGAAGGAAAACATGTGACCTGCCAAGGTGGAATTGGCATAGTGCTGGGAGATGACACCATCATTGCGCATGAGAGGATTGTCAGGGCAACTTCAACTTGGGAGGGATTCCAGGACTTTCTCTGGGGAGGGTCCACCCACTTGGCCATCTACACATGATATAAGAGAGACAACCCAGGATAATCTTACAGGAAAGAAACCAGTGTCTAGAGAGAATGTAGCAGGCCGTTCAAAGTTCGAGGAGAAAGTTAGAAACCGACAAGAAATCCAGAAAATGGAAAACTATCCTACCTGGAAAGGGTGAGGAGTCAGACTGGTCTGAGATGGCTCTGAAACTCTGTGTGCATGGAGGTTGTCAGGACAACTTAGAATTTTGAGGTTGTTTATGACATCATGGTGAACATGTCCCCCAAGATGGCCTCACGGTTACAGTCTGAGGATTGGCCTAGGCTAGGCTATTAAATGGAGAGATACCCAGAAACAGCTTTGCCAAACAGAAAGCGGGCACAGAAACTGGAAGAGATAAAACAGACTCTGATTCAAAGGACAAGAAAGGAATCCTTGGCGAGAAGCAAGAATAGAGGGACAAGCAGTGAGAGGAGAACATTGTCATCTATTCAAGCCTATGGGGAGGCCATGCTGATTCAAGTTTGAAACTTGATTGGAAACAAGAGGCTGGGCTTGGGCCTTATCAGACCTACAGTGTCCTTCTGCCTTAAGCATAATCCAAAGTCAAGAATGATGTCTTGAGGACATTGTAGAGGAGAATCGATGCCTCCTTTCTTAGGCCCCTAGCATTCTTTGAAGATCAGTCTCACTTTCCATAGCTCTGGCGTCACCGGGGCCCACAGGGTACATGCTATTGTGTCCCAAGAGATGTCTTTGAAGCCTTGAAGGAATGGAGCCCTGTCATGCTTGGGGGTATGTCTCTTTGTTTGGAAGGGCTGTACAAGTGTGCTGAAAATCCCCCATTTCCAGGGGGCTTCGTTCCTTTGTGAAGGCTGTCCTCCCAGGCTAGAGTGCTCAGTTTGGCTCCAATGAAATTCTCTCCCTACCTCTTGCCGTAGAAGAATTATTGATTATGTGTTTTGACACCATGTGTAAGTAAGTTTGCTGAAAATTAGAACTTTACAATTCTGTTTCAAGAAAAATAAACATGCCAGGTCTGAGGATTTAAGGCAAACAAATGGCACACCCTATAGAAATAAAGGAAGCCCGTATCAAGACGGAATCTAGGGGAACGTTCAAGGATCAGGGGTCAAGTTCAAAACTTCCCAAATCCAGAAAAGAGACAGAAAAATATCATTCCTGGAGAGAGGAATTCATCAGATTTGTCTAATTTGTCTCGCAAACACTATGTCCATGAAGGGCGTTGCCAGGACCACCTCGAATTTGGAGTTTCTGATATCAGGATGTCAAACCAACACAACTGACCACGTGTTCTCAGTGCTTAGTTTGACCTAGGCTAGGATAGCAAAGATTCCAGCAAGTGCCCCGTGCAAATTCAAAGACAACAACCAAGAATCACGAAAACACTCACACCTCAGCCTACAGAACATACAGTGATTAAAGAAATACAAAATTAATCACTTGGACTGAAGGAGAACAGACTGAAAAGCATATCTAAGGGAGATTGCTGAGAAGACCATGATGAGTATACTATGGAAAAGAAAAAAGGGTCCCACAAAATGGAAGGCGAACAGAAATCACACCTGAATAATCCACAATGAAAGATGTCAATCTTTAGACAGACTCTGCTAGAGCGTTTGAAAGTCAGAGAAATTCACATGCCGAAAAACGGCAGCGAAGGTCAAACATGGGCTAACTGGGAATGGTGAGTTATGAGACTGCTCCAAGCGGGCTCTGAAACCCTGTGTCCATGAAGCTTGCCAGGACAGCAGAGACACAATTATGAAAATCCTCTGACATCACAGTGGACCCGAAAAACAACCTGGCCTCATCTACACAGTGCCAGAGTTGGGCTCAAGTAGCATATTCAAGTCCCACTGCACTCAACTGCAGGTTGCCAATGCAACATGAAAGGGGCAGGCCGGTGGTGCAGCGATGAGGTCCGCACCTTCTGGGTCTGTGGCCTGGGGTGGGCCGGGTGGAATCCTGGGGGTGAGCCTGCTCACCACTGCTTCAGTCATTCTGGAGCAGGCGTCCGAGGTAGTGTAGAGGCAGATGGGCAGGGACGTTAGACAGGGCCAGACTTCCACAGCAAATACAGGAGCATTGCCAGCAGATGTGAGCTCAGCGATGCACTTCTGCCAAAACAAAACCAAATTAAATTTTGCAAAGAATAGAAAAACTGAATCTAAAAAAAAAAAAAAAAACAGCTTGCCAGTGAGAAGAATAAGATCTCTATGAAGAACCTTAGCAAAACAGGTGAAAGCTATGGCAATCGGAAATTAGCAAACGTTTGGGGAAAGAAATTCAAGAAGACACAAGGTTAAAGAAGGATATTCCGGGATCTAGGCATGGAAGAAATAACACACTTGAAACGTCCATACCGGAGAAAGGAATCTCTGGATTCCATGCAATCCCAAAGTTGCAGCAATATGTGCCACAGAGATAGAAGAGAGAATCGTAAAGTTTCTAGGAGGCAACAAGAGACCCTGAATTGGCAAAGGAATCCTCGGGAAAACGAACAAAGCAGGACGTATCACACTTTCTGATTTCAACATATAGGACGAAGCACTAGGAACCAAAACAGCACAGTCTGGGCCCAAAAACTGGCACACAGACCCACGCAAGAGAATCGAGAGCCCAGAGCCCAACTCAAACGTACATGGACAGCCCATTTTCGACCAGGGAGCCAAGAGGAGACAGTGGAGAAAGGAGAGTCTCTACAAGAAACTGTGCTGGGAAGCCTGCACAGCCACATGGCACACAACGAGAGTAGACCATGATGTTACACCTGGCACACACACCACCAAGAAATGGATTAAAGCCTTGAATGGCAGACTTGAGACCTTGAACCTTGTAGGAGAAGACCTAGCCAGAGTGCGCTTTGCCATCTGTCTGAGCCGCCTATTTGGAAGAAGCATGTCTGACTGGGCAAGGGCAACAAAGGAAACAAGAAACAAACGGGATCACATCAAATGCAGACGATTCTGCCCAGTCAATGAAACCATAACTCAATGCAAAGACAGCACAACAACTGGGAGAGGATGTTTGCAAAGCACACATCGGACAAAGGGTGAAAAGCCCAAAGACACAGTCAACTCACACGGCTCCAGAAGAAAAAAGACAACAAGCCAATGAAATACTGGGCAAAAGATGGAAACAGAGATTTCTCCCAAGAAGATCTAAAGAAGGCCAACAGGTGCATGAAAACTTGTTCACCATCATTAAGTCTCAGGCCAATGCAAATCCAAACTGCAAGGACATAGCAGATCACTGTGGTCAGAATGGCTATAAGGAACCAGACAGGAAACAACAAGTGTCAGAGAGTAGGTGGAGACAGGGGAAGCCTCCTGCACTGCTGGTGGGTGTGTAAACTGGTGCAGCCACTACCCCAAGCGGTGTGGAACCGCCTCAGAAATTTAAGAATCCATGTCCCCTATGATCCAGCTGTTCCTCTGTGGCGTGTTTATCCGAAGAACTCGGAAACACTGCCGCTTAAAGACGTGTGCACCACTGAGTTCACCACAGCCTTATTCCCGCTATCCAAGACTTGGAAACAGCCCTGGTGCCCAGCAAGGGACGAATGGAGAAGGAACATGGGCTATAGTCACACAATGGCATACCATTGAGCCGGAACAACGGATGCAATCCAGCCATTTGTGACCACCAGAATGGCTGTGGGGGTTTTATGGAAAGTGAAACAAGCCCCAGGGAGAATGTCAAATACCGTAGGAACTCACTTACAAGGAGAAGAAAAGGCAAGCACTAACCAACAGGTGGCACGGGACATTTGACTGGGGGTTCCCAGAGGCAAAGCGGGGCGGTGGGTGGTGGGTGAAAGAGATGATGAGGCACAAGTGTGTGGTGAGGGCCTGTGACGGCTTACGCTGGTGAAGATGATGTAACCTACACAGAAGTCTAAATCGATGAGGATGCACATCTGAAAGCTGTAGGATGTTCGAATGCAGGGTTATGGCATTAAATTCACCTAAAATCAAAAATGCAAAAAGGGGTCCAGAATGACGGCAGAAAGCTTTGGGGGCTGAAAGAGATTAGAGAAGGTGAAGTTCCCAGGATGGAAAATCACCTCAGAATGCTTACTGATGCTACAGAAAGGTAGACCGTTCCAAATAGATGAAGAGGAATACTACCAAGAAAACATGATCCGTGCTAAACCCATGAACCAACGGAAAATGTTACCGTCCATGATGTTACTACTAATCACCTTCACGAATAATCCAAACAGGCCCACATCTACCCAACTTCAGGCAAAAGGTTGGTCCAAAAGTACAATTCAGGGCCGGCCCTGTGGTGGAGCGGGTAAGTGCCCACGTTCTGCTTGGGTGGCCCGGGCCTCACTGTTTCACATCACGGGTGCAGATCACATTAGCAGTGTTAGGCAATATAGATTTCATGGTAGGGTGCGGACATAGATCATAAATAAGTAGCACTTGTGAGGCTACGTTATCAATAAGCACCAGAAAAAGAACCATGAGAATACTACAATCTAGGAACGCATCTGGTACACTTCCCCAAAGGAAGAAGGAAGGAAAACATGTGACCTGCCAAGGTGGAATTGGCATAGTGCTGGGAGATGACACCATCATTGCGCATGAGAGGATTGTCAGGGCAACTTCAACTTGGGAGGGATTCCAGGACTTTCTCTGGGGAGGGTCCACCCACTTGGCCATCTACACATGATATAAGAGAGACAACCCAGGATAATCTTACAGGAAAGAAACCAGTGTCTAGAGAGAATGTAGCAGGCCGTTCAAAGTTCGAGGAGAAAGTTAGAAACCGACAAGAAATCCAGAAAATGGAAAACTATCCTACCTGGAAAGGGTGAGGAGTCAGACTGGTCTGAGATGGCTCTGAAACTCTGTGTGCATGGAGGTTGTCAGGACAACTTAGAATTTTGAGGTTGTTTATGACATCATGGTGAACATGTCCCCCAAGATGGCCTCACGGTTACAGTCTGAGGATTGGCCTAGGCTAGGCTATTAAATGGAGAGATACCCAGAAACAGCTTTGCCAAACAGAAAGCGGGCACAGAAACTGGAAGAGATAAAACAGACTCTGATTCAAAGGACAAGAAAGGAATCCTTGGCGAGAAGCAAGAATAGAGGGACAAGCAGTGAGAGGAGAACATTGTCATCTATTCAAGCCTATGGGGAGGCCATGCTGATTCAAGTTTGAAACTTGATTGGAAACAAGAGGCTGGGCTTGGGCCTTATCAGACCTACAGTGTCCTTCTGCCTTAAGCATAATCCAAAGTCAAGAATGATGTCTTGAGGACATTGTAGAGGAGAATCGATGCCTCCTTTCTTAGGCCCCTAGCATTCTTTGAAGATCAGTCTCACTTTCCATAGCTCTGGCGTCACCGGGGCCCACAGGGTACATGCTATTGTGTCCCAAGAGATGTCTTTGAAGCCTTGAAGGAATGGAGCCCTGTCATGCTTGGGGGTATGTCTCTTTGTTTGGAAGGGCTGTACAAGTGTGCTGAAAATCCCCCATTTCCAGGGGGCTTCGTTCCTTTGTGAAGGCTGTCCTCCCAGGCTAGAGTGCTCAGTTTGGCTCCAATGAAATTCTCTCCCTACCTCTTGCCGTAGAAGAATTATTGATTATGTGTTTTGACACCATGTGTAAGTAAGTTTGCTGAAAATTAGAACTTTACAATTCTGTTTCAAGAAAAATAAACATGCCAGGTCTGAGGATTTAAGGCAAACAAATGGCACACCCTATAGAAATAAAGGAAGCCCGTATCAAGACGGAATCTAGGGGAACGTTCAAGGATCAGGGGTCAAGTTCAAAACTTCCCAAATCCAGAAAAGAGACAGAAAAATATCATTCCTGGAGAGAGGAATTCATCAGATTTGTCTAATTTGTCTCGCAAACACTATGTCCATGAAGGGCGTTGCCAGGACCACCTCGAATTTGGAGTTTCTGATATCAGGATGTCAAACCAACACAACTGACCACGTGTTCTCAGTGCTTAGTTTGACCTAGGCTAGGATAGCAAAGATTCCAGCAAGTGCCCCGTGCAAATTCAAAGACAACAACCAAGAATCACGAAAACACTCACACCTCAGCCTACAGAACATACAGTGATTAAAGAAATACAAAATTAATCACTTGGACTGAAGGAGAACAGACTGAAAAGCATATCTAAGGGAGATTGCTGAGAAGACCATGATGAGTATACTATGGAAAAGAAAAAAGGGTCCCACAAAATGGAAGGCGAACAGAAATCACACCTGAATAATCCACAATGAAAGATGTCAATCTTTAGACAGACTCTGCTAGAGCGTTTGAAAGTCAGAGAAATTCACATGCCGAAAAACGGCAGCGAAGGTCAAACATGGGCTAACTGGGAATGGTGAGTTATGAGACTGCTCCAAGCGGGCTCTGAAACCCTGTGTCCATGAAGCTTGCCAGGACAGCAGAGACACAATTATGAAAATCCTCTGACATCACAGTGGACCCGAAAAACAACCTGGCCTCATCTACACAGTGCCAGAGTTGGGCTCAAGTAGCATATTCAAGTCCCACTGCACTCAACTGCAGGTTGCCAATGCAACATGAAAGGGGCAGGCCGGTGGTGCAGCGATGAGGTCCGCACCTTCTGGGTCTGTGGCCTGGGGTGGGCCGGGTGGAATCCTGGGGGTGAGCCTGCTCACCACTGCTTCAGTCATTCTGGAGCAGGCGTCCGAGGTAGTGTAGAGGCAGATGGGCAGGGACGTTAGACAGGGCCAGACTTCCACAGCAAATACAGGAGCATTGCCAGCAGATGTGAGCTCAGCGATGCACTTCTGCCAAAACAAAACCAAATTAAATTTTGCAAAGAATAGAAAAACTGAATCTAAAAAAAAAAAAAACAGCTTGCCAGTGAGAAGAATAAGATCTCTATGAAGAACCTTAGCAAAACAGGTGAAAGCTATGGCAATCGGAAATTAGCAAACGTTTGGGGAAAGAAATTCAAGAAGACACAAGGTTAAAGAAGGATATTCCGGGATCTAGGCATGGAAGAAATAACACACTTGAAACGTCCATACCGGAGAAAGGAATCTCTGGATTCCATGCAATCCCAAAGTTGCAGCAATATGTGCCACAGAGATAGAAGAGAGAATCCTAAAGTTTCTAGGAGGCAACAAGAGACCCTGAATTGGCAAAGGAATCCTCGGGAAAACGAACAAAGCAGGACGTATCACACTTTCTGATTTCAACATATAGGACGAAGCACTAGGAACCAAAACAGCACAGTGTGGGCCCAAAAACTGGCACACAGACCCATGCAAGAGAATCGAGAGCCCAGAGCCCAACTCAAACGTACATGGACAGCCCATTTTCGACCAGGGAGCCAAGAGGAGACAGTGGAGAAAGGAGAGTCTCTACAAGAAACTGTGCTGGGAAGCCTGCACAGCCACATGGCACACAACGAGAGTAGACCATGATGTTACACCTGGCACACACACCACCAAGAAATGGATTAAAGCCTTGAATGGCAGACTTGAGACCTTGAACCTTGTAGGAGAAGACCTAGCCAGAGTGCGCTTTGCCATCTGTCTGAGCCGCCTATTTGGAAGAAGCATGTCTGACTGGGCAAGGGCAACAAAGGAAACAAGAAACAAACGGGATCACATCAAATGCAGACGATTCTGCCCAGTCAATGAAACCATAACTCAATGCAAAGACAGCACAACAACTGGGAGAGGATGTTTGCAAAGCACACATCGGACAAAGGGTGAAAAGCCCAAAGACACAGTCAACTCACACGGCTCCAGAAGAAAAAAGACAACAAGCCAATGAAATACTGGGCAAAAGATGGAAACAGAGATTTCTCCCAAGAAGATCTAAAGAAGGCCAACAGGTGCATGAAAACTTGTTCACCATCATTAAGTCTCAGGCCAATGCAAATCCAAACTGCAAGGACATAGCAGATCACTGTGGTCAGAATGGCTATAAGGAACCAGACAGGAAACAACAAGTGTCAGAGAGTAGGTGGAGACAGGGGAAGCCTCCTGCACTGCTGGTGGGTGTGTAAACTGGTGCAGCCACTACCCCAAGCGGTGTGGAACCGCCTCAGAAATTTAAGAATCCATGTCCCCTATGATCCAGCTGTTCCTCTGTGGCGTGTTTATCCGAAGAACTCGGAAACACTGCCGCTTAAAGACGTGTGCACCACTGAGTTCACCACAGCCTTATTCCCGCTATCCAAGACTTGGAAACAGCCCTGGTGCCCAGCAAGGGACGAATGGAGAAGGAACATGGGCTATAGTCACACAATGGCATACCATTGAGCCGGAACAACGGATGCAATCCAGCCATTTGTGACCACCAGAATGGCTGTGGGGGTTTTATGGAAAGTGAAACAAGCCCCAGGGAGAATGTCAAATACCGTAGGAACTCACTTACAAGGAGAAGAAAAGGCAAGCACTAACCAACAGGTGGCACGGGACATTTGACTGGGGGTTCCCAGAGGCAAAGCGGGGCGGTGGGTGGTGGGTGAAAGAGATGATGAGGCACAAGTGTGTGGTGAGGGCCTGTGACGGCTTACGCTGGTGAAGATGATGTAACCTACACAGAAGTCTAAATCGATGAGGATGCACATCTGAAAGCTGTAGGATGTTCGAATGCAGGGTTATGGCATTAAATTCACCTAAAATCAAAAATGCAAAAAGGGGTCCAGAATGACGGCAGAAAGCTTTGGGGGCTGAAAGAGATTAGAGAAGGTGAAGTTCCCAGGATGGAAAATCACCTCAGAATGCTTACTGATGCTACAGAAAGGTAGACCGTTCCAAATAGATGAAGAGGAATACTACCAAGAAAACATGATCCGTGCTAAACCCATGAACCAACGGAAAATGTTACCGTCCATGATGTTACTACTAATCACCTTCACGAATAATCCAAACAGGCCCACATCTACCCAACTTCAGGCAAAAGGTTGGTCCAAAAGTACAATTCAGGGCCGGCCCTGTGGTGGAGCGGGTAAGTGCCCACGTTCTGCTTGGGTGGCCCGGGCCTCACTGTTTCACATCACGGGTGCAGATCACATTAGCAGTGTTAGGCAATATAGATTTCATGGTAGGGTGCGGACATAGATCATAAATAAGTAGCACTTGTGAGGCTACGTTATCAATAAGCACCAGAAAAAGAACCATGAGAATACTACAATCTAGGAACGCATCTGGTACACTTCCCCAAAGGAAGAAGGAAGGAAAACATGTGACCTGCCAAGGTGGAATTGGCATAGTGCTGGGAGATGACACCATCATTGCGCATGAGAGGATTGTCAGGGCAACTTCAACTTGGGAGGGATTCCAGGACTTTCTCTGGGGAGGGTCCACCCACTTGGCCATCTACACATGATATAAGAGAGACAACCCAGGATAATCTTACAGGAAAGAAACCAGTGTCTAGAGAGAATGTAGCAGGCCGTTCAAAGTTCGAGGAGAAAGTTAGAAACCGACAAGAAATCCAGAAAATGGAAAACTATCCTACCTGGAAAGGGTGAGGAGTCAGACTGGTCTGAGATGGCTCTGAAACTCTGTGTGCATGGAGGTTGTCAGGACAACTTAGAATTTTGAGGTTGTTTATGACATCATGGTGAACATGTCCCCCAAGATGGCCTCACGGTTACAGTCTGAGGATTGGCCTAGGCTAGGCTATTAAATGGAGAGATACCCAGAAACAGCTTTGCCAAACAGAAAGCGGGCACAGAAACTGGAAGAGATAAAACAGACTCTGATTCAAAGGACAAGAAAGGAATCCTTGGCGAGAAGCAAGAATAGAGGGACAAGCAGTGAGAGGAGAACATTGTCATCTATTCAAGCCTATGGGGAGGCCATGCTGATTCAAGTTTGAAACTTGATTGGAAACAAGAGGCTGGGCTTGGGCCTTATCAGACCTACAGTGTCCTTCTGCCTTAAGCATAATCCAAAGTCAAGAATGATGTCTTGAGGACATTGTAGAGGAGAATCGATGCCTCCTTTCTTAGGCCCCTAGCATTCTTTGAAGATCAGTCTCACTTTCCATAGCTCTGGCGTCACCGGGGCCCACAGGGTACATGCTATTGTGTCCCAAGAGATGTCTTTGAAGCCTTGAAGGAATGGAGCCCTGTCATGCTTGGGGGTATGTCTCTTTGTTTGGAAGGGCTGTACAAGTGTGCTGAAAATCCCCCATTTCCAGGGGGCTTCGTTCCTTTGTGAAGGCTGTCCTCCCAGGCTAGAGTGCTCAGTTTGGCTCCAATGAAATTCTCTCCCTACCTCTTGCCGTAGAAGAATTATTGATTATGTGTTTTGACACCATGTGTAAGTAAGTTTGCTGAAAATTAGAACTTTACAATTCTGTTTCAAGAAAAATAAACATGCCAGGTCTGAGGATTTAAGGCAAACAAATGGCACACCCTATAGAAATAAAGGAAGCCCGTATCAAGACGGAATCTAGGGGAACGTTCAAGGATCAGGGGTCAAGTTCAAAACTTCCCAAATCCAGAAAAGAGACAGAAAAATATCATTCCTGGAGAGAGGAATTCATCAGATTTGTCTAATTTGTCTCGCAAACACTATGTCCATGAAGGGCGTTGCCAGGACCACCTCGAATTTGGAGTTTCTGATATCAGGATGTCAAACCAACACAACTGACCACGTGTTCTCAGTGCTTAGTTTGACCTAGGCTAGGATAGCAAAGATTCCAGCAAGTGCCCCGTGCAAATTCAAAGACAACAACCAAGAATCACGAAAACACTCACACCTCAGCCTACAGAACATACAGTGATTAAAGAAATACAAAATTAATCACTTGGACTGAAGGAGAACAGACTGAAAAGCATATCTAAGGGAGATTGCTGAGAAGACCATGATGAGTATACTATGGAAAAGAAAAAAGGGTCCCACAAAATGGAAGGCGAACAGAAATCACACCTGAATAATCCACAATGAAAGATGTCAATCTTTAGACAGACTCTGCTAGAGCGTTTGAAAGTCAGAGAAATTCACATGCCGAAAAACGGCAGCGAAGGTCAAACATGGGCTAACTGGGAATGGTGAGTTATGAGACTGCTCCAAGCGGGCTCTGAAACCCTGTGTCCATGAAGCTTGCCAGGACAGCAGAGACACAATTATGAAAATCCTCTGACATCACAGTGGACCCGAAAAACAACCTGGCCTCATCTACACAGTGCCAGAGTTGGGCTCAAGTAGCATATTCAAGTCCCACTGCACTCAACTGCAGGTTGCCAATGCAACATGAAAGGGGCAGGCCGGTGGTGCAGCGATGAGGTCCGCACCTTCTGGGTCTGTGGCCTGGGGTGGGCCGGGTGGAATCCTGGGGGTGAGCCTGCTCACCACTGCTTCAGTCATTCTGGAGCAGGCGTCCGAGGTAGTGTAGAGGCAGATGGGCAGGGACGTTAGACAGGGCCAGACTTCCACAGCAAATACAGGAGCATTGCCAGCAGATGTGAGCTCAGCGATGCACTTCTGCCAAAACAAAACCAAATTAAATTTTGCAAAGAATAGAAAAACTGAATCTAAAAAAAAAAAAAACAGCTTGCCAGTGAGAAGAATAAGATCTCTATGAAGAACCTTAGCAAAACAGGTGAAAGCTATGGCAATCGGAAATTAGCAAACGTTTGGGGAAAGAAATTCAAGAAGACACAAGGTTAAAGAAGGATATTCCGGGATCTAGGCATGGAAGAAATAACACACTTGAAACGTCCATACCGGAGAAAGGAATCTCTGGATTCCATGCAATCCCAAAGTTGCAGCAATATGTGCCACAGAGATAGAAGAGAGAATCCTAAAGTTTCTAGGAGGCAACAAGAGACCCTGAATTGGCAAAGGAATCCTCGGGAAAACGAACAAAGCAGGACGTATCACACTTTCTGATTTCAACATATAGGACGAAGCACTAGGAACCAAAACAGCACAGTCTGGGCCCAAAAACTGGCACACAGACCCACGCAAGAGAATCGAGAGCCCAGAGCCCAACTCAAACGTACATGGACAGCCCATTTTCGACCAGGGAGCCAAGAGGAGACAGTGGAGAAAGGAGAGTCTCTACAAGAAACTGTGCTGGGAAGCCTGCACAGCCACATGGCACACAACGAGAGTAGACCATGATGTTACACCTGGCACACACACCACCAAGAAATGGATTAAAGCCTTGAATGGCAGACTTGAGACCTTGAACCTTGTAGGAGAAGACCTAGCCAGAGTGCGCTTTGCCATCTGTCTGAGCCGCCTATTTGGAAGAAGCATGTCTGACTGGGCAAGGGCAACAAAGGAAACAAGAAACAAACGGGATCACATCAAATGCAGACGATTCTGCCCAGTCAATGAAACCATAACTCAATGCAAAGACAGCACAACAACTGGGAGAGGATGTTTGCAAAGCACACATCGGACAAAGGGTGAAAAGCCCAAAGACACAGTCAACTCACACGGCTCCAGAAGAAAAAAGACAACAAGCCAATGAAATACTGGGCAAAAGATGGAAACAGAGATTTCTCCCAAGAAGATCTAAAGAAGGCCAACAGGTGCATGAAAACTTGTTCACCATCATTAAGTCTCAGGCCAATGCAAATCCAAACTGCAAGGACATAGCAGATCACTGTGGTCAGAATGGCTATAAGGAACCAGACAGGAAACAACAAGTGTCAGAGAGTAGGTGGAGACAGGGGAAGCCTCCTGCACTGCTGGTGGGTGTGTAAACTGGTGCAGCCACTACCCCAAGCGGTGTGGAACCGCCTCAGAAATTTAAGAATCCATGTCCCCTATGATCCAGCTGTTCCTCTGTGGCGTGTTTATCCGAAGAACTCGGAAACACTGCCGCTTAAAGACGTGTGCACCACTGAGTTCACCACAGCCTTATTCCCGCTATCCAAGACTTGGAAACAGCCCTGGTGCCCAGCAAGGGACGAATGGAGAAGGAACATGGGCTATAGTCACACAATGGCATACCATTGAGCCGGAACAACGGATGCAATCCAGCCATTTGTGACCACCAGAATGGCTGTGGGGGTTTTATGGAAAGTGAAACAAGCCCCAGGGAGAATGTCAAATACCGTAGGAACTCACTTACAAGGAGAAGAAAAGGCAAGCACTAACCAACAGGTGGCACGGGACATTTGACTGGGGGTTCCCAGAGGCAAAGCGGGGCGGTGGGTGGTGGGTGAAAGAGATGATGAGGCACAAGTGTGTGGTGAGGGCCTGTGACGGCTTACGCTGGTGAAGATGATGTAACCTACACAGAAGTCTAAATCGATGAGGATGCACATCTGAAAGCTGTAGGATGTTCGAATGCAGGGTTATGGCATTAAATTCACCTAAAATCAAAAATGCAAAAAGGGGTCCAGAATGACGGCAGAAAGCTTTGGGGGCTGAAAGAGATTAGAGAAGGTGAAGTTCCCAGGATGGAAAATCACCTCAGAATGCTTACTGATGCTACAGAAAGGTAGACCGTTCCAAATAGATGAAGAGGAATACTACCAAGAAAACATGATCCGTGCTAAACCCATGAACCAACGGAAAATGTTACCGTCCATGATGTTACTACTAATCACCTTCACGAATAATCCAAACAGGCCCACATCTACCCAACTTCAGGCAAAAGGTTGGTCCAAAAGTACAATTCAGGGCCGGCCCTGTGGTGGAGCGGGTAAGTGCCCACGTTCTGCTTGGGTGGCCCGGGCCTCACTGTTTCACATCACGGGTGCAGATCACATTAGCAGTGTTAGGCAATATAGATTTCATGGTAGGGTGCGGACATAGATCATAAATAAGTAGCACTTGTGAGGCTACGTTATCAATAAGCACCAGAAAAAGAACCATGAGAATACTACAATCTAGGAACGCATCTGGTACACTTCCCCAAAGGAAGAAGGAAGGAAAACATGTGACCTGCCAAGGTGGAATTGGCATAGTGCTGGGAGATGACACCATCATTGCGCATGAGAGGATTGTCAGGGCAACTTCAACTTGGGAGGGATTCCAGGACTTTCTCTGGGGAGGGTCCACCCACTTGGCCATCTACACATGATATAAGAGAGACAACCCAGGATAATCTTACAGGAAAGAAACCAGTGTCTAGAGAGAATGTAGCAGGCCGTTCAAAGTTCGAGGAGAAAGTTAGAAACCGACAAGAAATCCAGAAAATGGAAAACTATCCTACCTGGAAAGGGTGAGGAGTCAGACTGGTCTGAGATGGCTCTGAAACTCTGTGTGCATGGAGGTTGTCAGGACAACTTAGAATTTTGAGGTTGTTTATGACATCATGGTGAACATGTCCCCCAAGATGGCCTCACGGTTACAGTCTGAGGATTGGCCTAGGCTAGGCTATTAAATGGAGAGATACCCAGAAACAGCTTTGCCAAACAGAAAGCGGGCACAGAAACTGGAAGAGATAAAACAGACTCTGATTCAAAGGACAAGAAAGGAATCCTTGGCGAGAAGCAAGAATAGAGGGACAAGCAGTGAGAGGAGAACATTGTCATCTATTCAAGTCTATGGGGAGGCCATGCTGATTCAAGTTTGAAACTTGATTGGAAACAAGAGGCTGGGCTTGGGCCTTATCAGACCTACAGTGTCCTTCTGCCTTAAGCATAATCCAAAGTCAAGAATGATGTCTTGAGGACATTGTAGAGGAGAATCGATGCCTCCTTTCTTAGGCCCCTAGCATTCTTTGAAGATCAGTCTCACTTTCCATAGCTCTGGCGTCACCGGGGCCCACAGGGTACATGCTATTGTGTCCCAAGAGATGTCTTTGAAGCCTTGAAGGAATGGAGCCCTGTCATGCTTGGGGGTATGTCTCTTTGTTTGGAAGGGCTGTACAAGTGTGCTGAAAATCCCCCATTTCCAGGGGGCTTCGTTCCTTTGTGAAGGCTGTCCTCCCAGGCTAGAGTGCTCAGTTTGGCTCCAATGAAATTCTCTCCCTACCTCTTGCCGTAGAAGAATTATTGATTATGTGTTTTGACACCATGTGTAAGTAAGTTTGCTGAAAATTAGAACTTTACAATTCTGTTTCAAGAAAAATAAACATGCCAGGTCTGAGGATTTAAGGCAAACAAATGGCACACCCTATAGAAATAAAGGAAGCCCGTATCAAGACGGAATCTAGGGGAACGTTCAAGGATCAGGGGTCAAGTTCAAAACTTCCCAAATCCAGAAAAGAGACAGAAAAATATCATTCCTGGAGAGAGGAATTCATCAGATTTGTCTAATTTGTCTCGCAAACACTATGTCCATGAAGGGCGTTGCCAGGACCACCTCGAATTTGGAGTTTCTGATATCAGGATGTCAAACCAACACAACTGACCACGTGTTCTCAGTGCTTAGTTTGACCTAGGCTAGGATAGCAAAGATTCCAGCAAGTGCCCCGTGCAAATTCAAAGACAACAACCAAGAATCACGAAAACACTCACACCTCAGCCTACAGAACATACAGTGATTAAAGAAATACAAAATTAATCACTTGGACTGAAGGAGAACAGACTGAAAAGCATATCTAAGGGAGATTGCTGAGAAGACCATGATGAGTATACTATGGAAAAGAAAAAAGGGTCCCACAAAATGGAAGGCGAACAGAAATCACACCTGAATAATCCACAATGAAAGATGTCAATCTTTAGACAGACTCTGCTAGAGCGTTTGAAAGTCAGAGAAATTCACATGCCGAAAAACGGCAGCGAAGGTCAAACATGGGCTAACTGGGAATGGTGAGTTATGAGACTGCTCCAAGCGGGCTCTGAAACCCTGTGTCCATGAAGCTTGCCAGGACAGCAGAGACACAATTATGAAAATCCTCTGACATCACAGTGGACCCGAAAAACAACCTGGCCTCATCTACACAGTGCCAGAGTTGGGCTCAAGTAGCATATTCAAGTCCCACTGCACTCAACTGCAGGTTGCCAATGCAACATGAAAGGGGCAGGCCGGTGGTGCAGCGATGAGGTCCGCACCTTCTGGGTCTGTGGCCTGGGGTGGGCCGGGTGGAATCCTGGGGGTGAGCCTGCTCACCACTGCTTCAGTCATTCTGGAGCAGGCGTCCGAGGTAGTGTAGAGGCAGATGGGCAGGGACGTTAGACAGGGCCAGACTTCCACAGCAAATACAGGAGCATTGCCAGCAGATGTGAGCTCAGCGATGCACTTCTGCCAAAACAAAACCAAATTAAATTTTGCAAAGAATAGAAAAACTGAATCTAAAAAAAAAAAAAAAACAGCTTGCCAGTGAGAAGAATAAGATCTCTATGAAGAACCTTAGCAAAACAGGTGAAAGCTATGGCAATCGGAAATTAGCAAACGTTTGGGGAAAGAAATTCAAGAAGACACAAGGTTAAAGAAGGATATTCCGGGATCTAGGCATGGAAGAAATAACACACTTGAAACGTCCATACCGGAGAAAGGAATCTCTGGATTCCATGCAATCCCAAAGTTGCAGCAATATGTGCCACAGAGATAGAAGAGAGAATCGTAAAGTTTCTAGGAGGCAACAAGAGACCCTGAATTGGCAAAGGAATCCTCGGGAAAACGAACAAAGCAGGACGTATCACACTTTCTGATTTCAACATATAGGACGAAGCACTAGGAACCAAAACAGCACAGTCTGGGCCCAAAAACTGGCACACAGACCCATGCAAGAGAATCGAGAGCCCAGAGCCCAACTCAAACGTACATGGACAGCCCATTTTCGACCAGGGAGCCAAGAGGAGACAGTGGAGAAAGGAGAGTCTCTACAAGAAACTGTGCTGGGAAGCGTGCACAGCCACATGGCACACAACGAGAGTAGACCATGATGTTACACCTGCCACACATGCCACCTCGAAATGGATTAAAGCCTTGAATGGCAGACTTGAGACCTTGAACCTTGTAGGAGAAGACCTAGGCAGAGTGCTCTTTGCCATCTCTCTGAGCATCCTATTTGGAAGAAGCATGTCTGACTGGGTAAGGGCAACAAAGGAAACAAGAAACAAACGGGATCACATCAAATGCAGACGATTCTGCCCAGTCAATGAAACCATCGACTCATTGCAAAGACCCCACAACAACTGGGAGAGGATGTTTGCAAAGCACACATCGGACAAGGGCTGAAAAGCCAAAAGATACAATCAACTCACAAGTCTCCACAAGAAAAAAGACAACAAGCCAATGAAAACCTGGGCAAAAGATGGAAACAGAGATTTCTCCCAAGAAGATCTAAAGAGGGCCAACAGTTGCATGAAAACTTGTTCACCACCATTAAGTCTCAGGCCAATGCAAATCCAAACTGCAAGGACATAGCAGATCACTGTGGTCAGAATGGCTATAAGGAACCAGACAGGAAACAACAAGTTTCAGAGAGGAGGTCGAAGAAGGGAAGCCTCCTGCACTGCTGGTGGGAGTGTAAACCGGTGCAGCCACTATGCCAAGCCGTGTGGAACCGCCTCAGAAATTTAAGAATCCATGTCCCCTATGATCCAGCTATTCCTCTGTGTCGTGTTTATCCGAAGAACTCGGAAAAACTACTGCCTAAAGACATGTGCACCGCTGAGTTCAGCACAGCCTTACTCCCGCTCTCCAAGATTTGGAAGCAACCCTGGTGCCCAGCAAGGGACGAATGCAGAAGGAAGATGGGCTAGAGCCACACAATGGCATATCACTCAGCCGGAACAAAGGATGCAATCCAGCCATTTGTGACCACCAGAGTGGCTGTGAGGGTTTTAGGGGAAGTGAATTAATCCCCAGGGAGAAAGTCAAATACCGTAGGATCTCACTTACAAGGAGAAGAAAAGACAAGCACTAAGCAACAGGTGGCTCGGGGCATTTGATTGCGGGTTCCCAGAGGCAAAGCGGGGCGGTGGGAGAGGGTGAAAGAGATGATGAGGCACAAGTGTGTGGTGAGGGCCTCTGACTAGGCTTACTCTGGTGAGGATGATGTAACCTACAGAGAAGTCTAAATCGATGAGGATGCACATCTGAAAGCTGTAGGATGTTCGAATGCAGGGTTATGGCAATAAGGTCACTTAAAATCAAAAATCCAAAAAGGGGACCAGAATGACGGCAGAAAGCTTTGGGGGCTGAAAGAGATTAGAGAAGGTGAACTTCCAAGGATGGAAAATCACCTCAGAATGCTTACTGATGCTACAGAAAGGTAGACCATTCCAAAGAGATGAAGAGAAATACTACGCAGACATGATCCGTGCTAAACCCATGAACCAAGGGAAAATATTACCGTCCATGATGTCATTACTAATCACCTTGACGAATAATGCAAACAGGCCAATGTCTTCCCAAGTTCAGCTAAAAGGTTGGTCCAAAAGTACAATTCAGGGCCAGCCCTGTGGTGGAGCCGGTAAGTGCCCACGTTCCGCTTGGGCAGCCCGGGCCTCACTGTTTCACATCACGGGTGCAGATCACATTAGCCGTGTTAGGAAATACAGATTTCATGGAACGGTGCTGACTGAGATCATAAATAAGTACCAATTGTGAGGATGCATTATCAATACGCACCAGAAAAAGAACCATGAGAATACTACAATCTAGGAACGCATCTGGTACACTTCCCCAAATGAAGAAGGAAGGAAAACATCTGACCTGCCAAGGTGGAATCGGCAGAGTGCTAGGAGATGACACGATCATTGCACATCAGAGGATTGCCTGGGCAACTTCAACTTGGGAGGGAGTCCAGGACTTTCTCTGGGGAATGTCCACCCACTTGGCCATCTACACAAGATATAAGAGATGAAAGCCAGGATAATCTAACAGGAAAGAAACCAGTGTCTAGAGAGAATGTAGCAGGCCATTCAAAGTTCGAGGAGAAAGTTAGAAACCGACGAGAAATCCAGAAAAAGGAATACTATCCTACCTGGAAAGGGGGAGGAGTCAGACTGGTCTGAGATGGCTCTGAAACTCTGTGTGCATGGAGGCTGTCAGGACAACTTAGAATTTTGAGGTTGTTTATGACATCATGGTGAACATGGCCCCCAAGGTGGCCGCATGGTTACAGTCTGAGGATTGGCCTAGGCTAGGCTGTTAAAGGGAGAGATACCCAGAAAGAGGTTTGACAAACAGAAAGCAGGCACAGAAACTGGAAGAAATAAAACAGACTCTGATTCAAGGGATAAGAAAGGAAACCTTGGCGAGAAGCTAGAATAGAGGGACAAGCAGTGAGAGGAGAACATTGTCATCTATTCAAGTCTATGGGGGAGGCCATGCTGATTCAAGTTTGAAACTTGATTGGAAACAAGAGGCCGGACTTTGGCCTTATCAGACCTACGTTGTCTTTCCGCCTTAAGCATAATCCAAAGTCAAGAATGATGTCTTGAGGACATTGAAGAGAAGAATCGACGCCTCCTTTCCTAGGCGCCTAGCATTCTTTGAAGATCAGTCTCACTTTCCATAGCTCTGGCGTCACAGGGGCCCACTGGGTACATGCTAATGTGTCCCAAGAGATGTCTTGGAAGCCTTGAAGGAATGGACCCCTGTCATGCTTGGGGTATGTCTCTTTGTTTGGAAGGGCTCTACATGAGTGCTGAAAATCCCCCTTTTCCAGAGGGCTTCGTTCCTTTGTGAAGGCTGCCCTCCCAGGCTAGAGTGCTCAGTTTGGCTCCAATGAAATTCTCTCCCCCTACCTCTTGCCGTAGAAGGATTATTGATTATGTGTTTTGACGCCATATGTAAGGAAGTTGGCTGAAAATTAGAACATTACAATTCTGTTTCAAGAAAAATAAATATGCCAGGGCTGAGGACGTAAGTCAAAGAAATGGCACAGCCTATAGAAATAAAGTAAGCCCGTATATAGGCGGAGTCTAGGGGAACGTTCAAGCATCAGGGGTCAAGTTCGAAACTTCCCAAATCCAGAAAAGAGACAGAAAAATATCATTCCTGGAGAGAGGAATTCATCAGATTTTTCTAATTTGTCCCGGAAACATTATGTCCATGAAGTGGATTTCCAGGGCCACCTCGAATTTGGAGTTTCTGATGTCTGGATGTCAAACCAACCCAGATGACCACGTGTTCTCAGTGCTTAGTTGAACCTAGGCTAGGATAGCAAAGATTCCTACAAATGACCCGTTCAAATTCAAAGACAATAACCAATAATCACGAAAGCACTCACACCTGGGCCTAAAGAACATACGGTGATGAAAGACATACAAAATTAATCACTTGCACTGAAGGAGAACGGGCTGAGAAGCATATCTAAGGGAGATAGCTGAGAAATACCATGATGAGTGTACTATGGAAATTAAAAAAAGGTCCCAGAAAATGGAAGGCGAAGCGAAATCACACCCGAATAATCCGCAATGAAAGATGTCAGTCTTTAGACAAACTCTGCTTGAATGTTTGAAAGTCAGAGAAATTCACAAGGCGAAAAACGGCAGCGAAGGTCAAACCTGGGCTAACTGGGAAGGGTGAGTCATGAGACTGCTCCAAGCAGGCTCTGAAATGACAAAAGCAGAAGTTCCAAATCAGCAAGATAAGGGCTGAAAAGAAACGGCATATCAGCTGCCTTTGTATGAGATGTTGCCAGGACACAGAAAGAGCACTGTTTAAAGCGAGTTTTTTCTCACTTCCTAAGGAGATGGAAGGAAGATGGTGTGTGACTTGTCGCCCCTTGACGGGTGGAGCAAGTGCATTATGCATTCCACGTCTAGAGCAATGGAGGGCACGGCTGAGAGCAAAGGGGTCTTACTGACATAGGTGCTTTCCGACACTCTCTCGACCAGTGCACAATGGTGGTTGGAAAAAGGCATACAGTCTATCGCTTCCTAAGCATGTGGACGCTCAAACATTTGGGACTCAGCCCAGTTGCTTAAGGGGAAGATGTAGGCATTTCATCTGAGCCGGGTTGACAAGGTGGAATTGCGGCAGAAGCAGAAGTCCTAAAGCGGCGAGCTAAGAGTTGGGAAGAAATGGCATTTGAGCTCGCTTTCTATGAGATTTTTCCCATATGCTGTAAGAGCACTGTGGAAAGCGAGTTCTTTCTCAGCTTCCTAAAGAGCTGGAGGCAAGACAGTGTATGGCTTGTTTTCCCATTGAAGGATGGAGGCAGTGCTTTGTGCCTTCCACCTCTAGAGCAATGGAGGGCACGGCTGATAGTAAACGGGCCTTTCTGCCCTTGGTGCTTTCTGACAGTCTCCCAACCATTGCACAATGGTGGTTGGTTGAAAGCCTATTGTCTCTCTCCTCCTAAGCATGTGGAACCACTATCATTCGGGCCTCGTCCCCATTGGTGAAGAGGAAAATGTAGGCATTTCGTCTGAGCAGGGTTGCCAAGGTGGAAATGTGGAGGATGCAGATGTTCCAGACCAGCGAGTGAAGTGCTGAAAAGAAACGGCGTTCATCTCCCTTTGTATGAGATGTTCCCAGGACGCTGTAAGAGCACTGTGGAAAGCGAGTTCGTTCTCAGCTTCCTAAAGAACTGGAAGCAAGACAATATGTGGTTTGTCTCCCATTGAGAGGTGGATCCAGAGCCAGTGCCTTATGCCTCCTAACTCTAGAGGAATGGAGGGCACGATCGAGAGTAAAGGGCCTTTCTGACATTGGTGCTTTCTGACACTCCCCCAACCATTGCTCAAGGGCACTTGGTTAAAAGCCTATTGTCTGTCCACTCCTCAGCATGTGGAAACACAATCATCCAGTCCTCGTCCCCATTGCTCAAGGGGAAGATGTAGGCATTTCGTCTGAGCCGGGTTGGCAAGGTGGAAATGCAGCAGATGCAGATGTTGCAGACTGGCGAGTTAAGGGCTGAAAAGACACGGCGTTCAGCTGCCTTTGTATGAGATGTTCCCGGGATGCTGTAAGAGCACTGTGGAATGCGAGTGTTTTCCCAGCTTCCTAAAAGCTGGAAGCAGGACAGTTTATGGCTTGTCTCCAATTGAAGGATGGAGGCAGTGCTTTGTGCCTTCCACCTCTAGAGGAATGGAGGGCACGGCTGAGAGCAAAGGGCCCTTGCTGACATAGGTGCATTCTGATACTCTGTGCACCAGTGCACAATGGCAGTTTGTAAAAAGCTTATTGTCTGCTCCTGCTAAGCATGTGGAAGCACAATCATCTGGGCCTCGTCCCTGTTGCTGAAGGGGAAGATGTAGGCATTTCGTCTGAGCTGGGTTGTCAAGGTGGAAATCTGGCAGAAGCAGAAGTTCCAAATCGGCGAGTTAAGCGCTGAAAAGAAACGGCATATCAGTTGCCATGTAAAGGCAGCTCAAACGCCATTTCTTCCCAGCCCTTAACGTGCCGCTTTAGGACTTCTGCTTTTGCTGCAATTCCACCTTGCCAACCCGGCTCAGACAAAATGCCTACATCTTCCCCTTCAGCAACTGGGCTGAGTCCCAAATGGTTGAGCGTCCTCATGCTTAGGAGGCGATAGACTGTACTCCTTTTTCCATCCACCATGGTGCACTGGTGGAGAGAGTGTTGGAAAGCACCTATGTCAGAAAGACCCCTTTGCTCTCAGCCGTGCCCTCCATTGCTCTAGAGGAGGAAGGAACAAAGCACTGCCTCCATCCTTCAATCGGAGACAAGCCCTAAACTGCCCTGCTTCCAGATCTTTAGGAAGCTGGGAAAGCACTCGCATTCCACAGTGCTCTTACAGCATCCAGGGAACATCTCATACAAAGGCAGCTGATATGCCGTTTCTTTTCAGCGCTTAACTCACCAATCTGCAACATCTTCATCTGCCGCATTTCCACCTTGCCAACCCGGCTCAGACGAAATGCCTACATCTTCCACTTGAGCAATGGGGATGAGGCCCGGATGATTGTGGTTCCACATGCTGAGGAGGAGACAGACAATAGGCTTTTAACCAACCGCCATTGAGCAACAGTTGAGGGAGTGTGTGATAGCACCAATGTCAGAAAGGCCCATTTGCTCTCAGCCGTGCCCTCCTTTGCTCTGCAGGTGGAAGTCACAAAGCACTGCCTCTATCCTTCATTTGGAGACAAGCCATAAAATGTCCTGCTTCCAGCTCTTTAGGAAGCTGGGAAAGCACTCTCATTCCACAGTGCTCTTACAGTGTCCTGGGAACATCTCCTACAAAGGCAGCTGAACGCCATTTCTTTTCAGCCCGTAACTTGCCAATCTGCCACATTTGCATCTGCCGCATTTCCACCTTGCCAACTCGGCTCAGACGAAATGCCTACATCTTCCCCTTGAGCAATGGGGATGAGGCACAGATGATTGTGGTTCCACATGCTGAGGAGGAGACAAACAATAGGCTTTTAATCAACTGCCCTTGAGCAATGGTTGGGGGAGTGTCCGAAAGCACCAATGTCACAAAGAACCTTTACTCTTGGCCGTGCCCGCCATTCCTCTAGAGTTAGGAGGCACAAGACACTGGCACCACCCCTGAAGGATATCAGAAAACACCTATGGCAGAAAGCCCACTTTGCTCTCAGCCGTGACCTCCATTGCTCTGCAGGTGGAAGGCACAAAGCACTGCCTCCATCCCTCAATGGGAGACACACCACATATTGTCTTGCTTCCAGCTCTTTAGGAAGCTGAGAAAGAACTCGCTTTCCACAGTGCTGTTCAGCATACCACGAACCTCTCATACAAAGGCAGCTCAAACGGCATTTTTTCCCAGCCCTTTTCTCACCGCTTTAGTACTACTGCTTCTGCCGGAAATCCACCTTGCCAAGCCGGCTCAGACGAAATGCCTACATCTTCCCCTGAAGCAACTGGCCTGAGGCCCAAATGATTGTGCGTCCATGTGCTTAGGAGGAGACAGACAATAGGCTCTTTACCCATCGCCATTGCGCACTGGCAGAGAGAGTGTCAGAAAACACCTATGTCAGAAAGGCCCATTTGCTCTCAGCCGTGCCCTCCATAGGCTAGAGGTGGAAGGCACAAGTTACTGGTCTGGATCCAACCCTCAATGGGAGACAAAGCACATGTTGTCTTGCTTTCAGTTCTTTAGGAAGCTGAGAAAGGACTTGCTTTCCACAGTGCTCTTACAGCGTCCTTTGAACATTTCATACAACTCAGTTGAACGCCGTTTCTTTTCAGCACTTCACTCGTCGGTCTGGAACATCTGCATCCTGCCCATTTCCACCTTGCCAACCTGGCTCAGACGAAATGCCTACATCTTCCTTTTCAGCAATGGGGCCGAGCCCCGAATGATTGTGGTTCCACATGCTTAGGAGGAGAGAGACAATAGGCTTTTAACCAACCGCCGTTGTGCAATGGTTTGGACAGTGTCAGAAAGCACCAATGGCAGAAAGGCCCCTTTACTCACAGCCGTGCCCTCCATTGCTATAGAGGTGGAAGGCACAAAGCACTGCCTCCATCCTTCAATGGGAAACAAGCCATAAACTGTGTTGCCTCCAGCTCTTTAGGAAGCTGAGAAAGAACTCGCTTTCCACAGTGCTCTTACAGCATAGGGGGAAACTCTCATCCAAAGGCAGCTCAAATGCCAATTCTTCCCAGTCCTTAGCTGGCCGCTTTAGGACTTCTGCTTCTGCCGCAATTCCACCTTGACAACCCGGCTCAGAAGAAATACCTGCATCTTCCCCTCAAGCAACTGGGCTGAGTCCCAAATGATTGAGCGTCCACGTGCTTAGGAGGCTATAGACTGTATGCCTTTTTCCAACCACCATTGTGCACTGGTGGAGAGAGTGTCCGAAAGCTCCTATGTCAGAAAGACCCCTTTGCTCTCAGCCGTGCCCTCCATTGCTCTAGACGTGGAATGCACAATGCACTTGCCCCACCCCTCAAGGGGCGACAAGCCACAGACCATCTTCCTTCCATCTCTTTAGGAAACTGAGAAAGAACTCACTTTCAACAGTGCTCTTTCTGGGTCATGGCAACATCTCATACAAAGACAGCTGATATGCCATTTCTTTTCAGCACTTAACTCACCGATTTGGAACTTCTGCTTCTGCCAGATTTCCACCTTGCCAACCAGGCTCAGACGAAATGACTACATTTTCCCCTTGAGCAACGGGGACGTGGCCCAGATGATTGTGGTTCCACATGCTTAGGAGGAGAGAGACAGTAGGCTTTTAACCAACAACCGTTGTGCAATGGTTGGGAGAGTGTCAGAAAACACCAATGTCAGAAAGGATCTTTATTCTCGTTTGTACCCTCCATTCCTCTAGAGGTAGGAGGCACAAAACACTGGAACCACCCTGAAGGGCATCAGAAATCACCTACGGCAGAAAGCCCCCTTTCCTCTCAGCCGTGCCCTCCGTTGCTCTAGGGGTGGAAGGCACAAAGCACTTACTCCATCCTTCAATGGGAAACAAGCCATAAACTGTCTTGCTTCCATCTCTTTGGGAAGCTGAGAAAGAACTCGCTTTCAACAGTGCTCTCTCTGTGTCCTGGCAACATCTCATACAAACGCAGCTGATATGCTGTTTCTTTTCAGCCCTTAACTTGCTGATTTGGAACTTCTGCTTCTGCTAGACTTCCACCTTGCCAACCCGGCTCAGATGAAATGCCTATATCTTCCCCTTAAGCAACTGGGCTGTGTCCCAAATGATTGTGCATCCATGTGCTTAGGAGGAGATCGAGAATATGCTTTTTACCAACCACAGTTGAGCACTGGTGGAGAGAGTGTTGGAAAGCACCTAGCTGACCAAGGCCCCTTTGCTCTCAGCTTTGCCCTCCATTGCTCTAGACGTGGAAGGCACAATGCACTGGCTCCACCCTTCAAGGGGCGACAAACCGCAGACCATCTTTCTTCCATCTCTTTAGGAAGCTGAGAACAAACTCACCTGACTTATAAAAAGGAATCATGCCCCTTAGATGCCGGAAAACCCCGGGAGACATGCTAAAAACACCCTCCGCACAGTCTCAAACCACCACACATTCATGCCAGAGTGACACAACAGGCACACCAGAAGCACCTACATTGCATGCCAGAACCACCTGTAACCACCTGCCGGACACAGTGGAACAATGATTCTGAAACTGCAGAACCATCTCTTCAACATGCCAGCTGCACACAACACACATGCCAGAACCAACTATCAAACGTAGTACAACCACATGTCAGACACATTGGAACCACCTGACGGATATGCCACAAACAGGTGCCAGAAACACTGGAATGACCTGTGGAGTATGTCAGAACAGGGGGCCAGAAATGCGATCAACACCTGTCTTACAAGCCAGAGCCACAAGCTCAAAATGCTGGAAACACATTGCGGACACACCAAAATCACCTGCCGGCTACGCCAGAACCACTTGGTGGACACTCTGGAATCAGCTGCCGGGCATGCAAGAACCACGTCTCAGACGTGCCAGAACCACATGCCGGACACGCAGGAACCACCTCCCGGACATTCCAGAACCACCTGCCAGACATGCCTGAACCAACTGCTGAGCACGTCGGAACCACCTGCTCGACTCACCGGAACCAACTGCTGGACACACCAAAATCACCTGCTGGCTACGCCAGAACGACATGGCGGACACTCTGGAATCACCTGCTGGGCATGCCAGAACCACCTGTCAGACGTGGCAGAACCACGTGCCGGACACGCCAGAACCACCTCCCAGACAGACAGGAACAACCTGCCAGACACGCCAAAATCACCTGCCGGCTACTCCAGAACCACTTGGCGGACACTCCGGAATCACCTGCCGGGTGTGCCCGAACCACCTGACAGATGTGGCAGAACCACGTGCCGCACACGCTGGAACCGCCTCTGGGAAAGACCGGAGCCACCTTCCGGAGACGCCAAAATCACCTGCCAGCTACACCAGAACCACTTGGCAGACACTCCGGCATCACCTGCAGGCATGCGGGAACAACCTCTCAGACGTGCCACAACCACGTGCCGGAGTAGCCGGAACCTCCTCCCGGACATGGCTGAACCACCTGCAGAGCACGCATGAACCACCTGCTCAACTCGCCGGAACCACCTGCCGGACACTGCAAAATCGCCTGCTGCCTACTCCGCAATGACCTGCCGGGCATGCCAGAACGATGTCTCAGACGTGCCAGAACCATGTGCTGGAATTGCCAGAACCACTACCCGGACAGACCGGAACCACCTTCCAGACATGCCTGAACCAAATACAGAGCACGCCGAAAGCACCTGCTCGACTCGCCGAAACCACCTGCCAGACACGACTGAACCACCTGCCAAGCAGGCCGGCACCACCTGCTCAAATTGCCGGAAGCACCTGCCGGACATGGCAAAATCACCTGCCGGCTATGCCAGAACAACTTGGCGGACACTCCAGAATCTCATGCCGGGCATGCCGTAACCACCTCTCAGATATGCCAGAGCCACGTGCCAGACACGCTGGAACCACCTCCCGGACAGACCAGAACCACCTGCCCGAGAAGCCTGAACCACCTCCCAAGCAACTGGAACCACCTGCTCAACTGGCCGGAACCACCTGCCGGACAGGCCAAAATCACCTGCTGCCTACGCCAGAACCACTTGGCCGACACTCCGGATTCACCTGCCGGGCATGCCGGAACCACTCTCAGACGTGCCAGAACCACGTGCCGGACATGCCGGAACCACCACCTGGACAGACCGTAACCACCTGCCGGACATGCCTGAACCACCCTCCCACCACGCCGGAACCACCTGCTTGAATCCCCGGAACCACCTGCCAGACCCGCCAAAATCACCTGCCAGCTACTCCAGAACCACTTGGCCCACAATCCAGAATCACCTGCTGGCATGCCGGAACCACCTCTCAGATGTGCCAGAACCACGTGCCAGACACGCCGGAACCACCTCCCGGAAAGACCGGAACCACTTGCTGGACACGCCTGAACCACCTTCCGAGCACGCCGGAACCACCTGTCGAGCACACTGGAACCACCTGCTCGACTCGCCGGTACCACCTGCCGGACATGCCTGCACAACCTGCCGAGCATTCTGGAACAACATGGTGGACACGCCAAGATCACCTGCTGGCTACGCCAGAACAGCTTGGAGGAGACTCCAGAATCAACGGCTGGGCATGTCGGAACCACATCTCAGAGGTGCATGAACCACGTGACGGATACGCTGGAAACACCTGCCGAGCACGCAAGAACCACATCTCAGACAGACCGGAATCACCTGCCAACCACTCCTGAACCACCTGCCGAGCATGCCGGAAACACCTGGTTGACTCGCTGGAGCCACCTGCCAGACACGCCAAAATCACCTGTCGGTTATGCCAGAACCACTTGGCGGACACTCCGGAATCACCTTCCTGGAATGCCGTAACCACGTCTCAGATGTGCCAGAACCACGTGCCGGACACGCCAGAATCACCTCCCGGACAGACCGGAACCACCTGCCGGAAGCACCTGAACCACTTGCTGAGCACGCCAGAACCACCTGCTCGACACGCCACAACGACCTGCAGGCTACGCGGGAACCATGTGGCGGACACTCTGGAATCACATGCTGGGCATGCCAGAACCACCTCTCAGACGTGCCAGAACCACAGGCCGGACACGCCGGAACCACCTCCCCGACAGACTGGAACCACTTGCCGGGCACGCCTGAATCTCCTGCCAAGCACGCCGTAACCACCTCCTCGACATACCGGAAACACCTGCTGGATACGCCCAAATCACCTCATGGCTATGCCAGAACCACTTAGCAGACACTCCGGAATCAGGTGCCGGGCATGACAGAACCACCTCTCAGACGTGCCAGAACCACATGCAGGACACGCCGGAACCACCTCCCGGACAGACAGGAACCACCTGCTGGAAACGCCTGAACCACCTGCCGAGCATGTCAGGACCACCTGCTCGACTAACCAGAGCCTCCTGCTGGACACACCAAAATCACCTGCTTTCTACACCAGAACAACTTGACAGACACTCTGGAATCATGTGCCGGGCATGCCGGAACCACTTCTCAGATGTGCCAGAACCACGTGCCGGACATCCCAGAACCACCTCCCGGACAGACTGGAACCACCTGCCGGACACACCTGAACCACCTGCTGAGCACGCCGGAACCAGCTGCTCGACTTGCCGGAACCTCCTGCCGGACACCCCGAAATCACCTGCCGGCTACCCCAGAACCACTTGGTGGTCACTCCAGAATCACCTGCCGGGCATGCTGGAACCACGTCTCAGACGTGCCAGCACCACATGCCAGACACGCCGGAACCACATCCCAGACAGACCGGAACCCCCTGCCAGACACGCCTGAACCACCTGCCAAGCATGCCGGAACCACATCCTCGATTCGCGAGAACCACCTGCCAGACATGCCAAAATCACCTGTCTTCTACGCCAGAACCAAGTGCCGGACACTCCACAATCACCTGCCAGGTTCGCTGGAACCATCTCCTGGACACACCGGAACCACCTCCCAGACACGCCTGAACCACCTGAGGAGCACGCCGCAGCGACCTGCTTGACTCTCCGGAACCACCTCCCGGACACCCCAAAATCACCTGTTGGCTACACCAGCACCATTTGGCGGACACTCCACAATCACCTGCTGGCTATGCCAGAACAACTTGACAGACACTCTGGAATCACGTGCTGGGCATGCCGGAACCACCTCTCAGACATGCCAGAACCACATGCCTGACACGCCGGAACCACCTCCCGTACAGACCGGAAGCACCTGCCAGACACGCCTGAACCACCTGCCGAGCACACGTGAACCACCTGCCGGACACACAAAAATCAACAGCCGACTATGCCAGAACAAATTTGCGGACACTCCGGAATCACCTGCTGGGCAAGCCAGAAGCAACTGTCAGACGTACCAGAACCACGTGCTGGACATGCCAGAACCACCTCCCGGACAGACTGGAACCACATTCTGGACATGTCTGAACCACCTGAAGAGCACTCCGGAACAACCTGCCGGACAAGTCACAATCAGTGGCCGACTATGCCAGAACCACTTGGCGGACATTCCGGAATCACCTGCCGGGTATGCCGGAACCACCTCTCAGACGTGCCAGAACCACATGCCAGACACACCAGAACCACCTCCCAGACAGACTGGAACCACCTGCCGGACAAGCCTGAACCACCTGCCAAGCATGCCGGTACCATATGCTCGACTTGCCGGAGTCACCTGCCGGACATGCCAAAATAGGCTTCCAGCTACGCCAGAACCACTTGGCCTAGACTGCGCAATCATGTGCCAGGCATGCAGGAACCACCTCTCAGACATGCCAGAACCATGTGCTGGACATGACTGAACCACCTCCTGTACAGACCAGAACCACGTGCCAGACACGCCTGAACCACATGCCGAGCACGCTGGAACCATCTCCCGGACAGACCAGAAGGACCTGCCGGACATGCCAAAATCACCTGCCGGCTACACCAGAACTACTTGGCAGACACTCCACAATCACCTTCCAGGCACACCGGAACCACCTCCTGGACACGCCTGAAACACCTGCCGAACACGTTAAAACCACCTGCTTCACTCTCCAGAACCACCTGCCGGACACCCCAAAATCACCTGTCGGCTACAACAGAACCACTTGCAGGACACTCTGCAATCACCTGCTGGGCATGCCAGAACCACATGCAGGACACACCGGAACCACCTCCCAGACAGACCGGAACCACTTGCTGTACACGCCTGAACCACCTGCCGAACACGCCCTAATCACCTCACGGCTACGCCAGAACCACCTTGTGGACACTCTTGAATCACATGCCGGGCATGGCGGAACCACCTCTCATACGTGTCAGAACCACGTGCCAGACATGCCGGAACCACCTCCTGGACAGACCAGGACCACCTGGCAGACACGCCTGAACCACCTGCCGAGCATGCCAAAACCACCTGCTTGACTTGCTGGATCCACCTGCTCGACACGCCAAACTCACCTGCCTTCTATGCCACAACCACTTGGCAGACACTCTGGAATCACATGCCGTGCATGCCGGAAACACCTCTCAGACATGCCAGAACCACGTGCCGGACACGCTGGAACCACCTCATGGACAGACCAGAACCACCTTCCAGACACGCCTGAACCACCTGCCGGACACGCCTGTACCACCTGCTGTGCACACACGAATGACATGCCAGAAACGCCAAAATCACATGCCGGCTATGCCAGAACCACTTGGCGGACACTCCAGAATCACGTGCTGGGCATGCCAGAACCACCTCTGAGACGCGCCAGAAGCATGTGCCGCACACGCCGGAACCACCGAGCAGGCATACCAAAAGAAGCTGGTGGACACGCCTGAACCACCTGCCGAGCACACTGGAACCACCTCCTGGAAAGACCGGAAGGACCTGACAGACACGCCAAAATCACCTGCCGGCTATGCTAGAACTACTTGGCAGACACTCCAGACTCACCTTCCGGGTATGCCAGAACCAACTCTCAGACGTGCCAGAACCACATGTTGGACACGCCGGAACCACCTCCCAGACAGACTTGAACCACCTGCTGACACGCCTGAACCACCTGCCAATCACACTGGAACCACTTCCCAGAGAGACTTGAAAAACCTGCCGGACACACCTGAACCGCCTTCCGACCACGCTGGAACCACCTACTCGAATCCCCAGAACCACCTGTAGGACCCGCCAAAATCACCTGCCGGCTAATCCAGAACCACTAGGTGGACACTCCAGAATCACGTGTCGGGCATGCTGGAACCACCTCTCACAAGTGCCAGAACCACATGTTTGACACGCCGGAACCACCTCCCAGACAGACGGGAACCACCTGTGGGACACGACTGAAACACCTGAAGAGCACTCCGGAACAACCTGCCGGACACGCCCTAATCACCAGCCGGCTACCCAGAACCACTTGTTGGCCACTCCGGAATCACCTGCCGGGCATGCCGGAACCACCTCTCAGACGTGCCGGAACCACGTGCCAGATATGCGGGAACCACCTCCCGGATAGACCGGAACCACCTGCCCGACACTCCTGAACCACCTACCAAGCATGCCAGAACCACCTGCTCGACTTGCTGGAACCACCTGCAAGACATGCCAAAATCACCTGCCTTCTATGCCAGAACCACTTGGCAGACACTCTGGAATCATGTGCCGTGCATGCCAGAATCCGCTCTCAGACGTGCCAGAACCACATGCCAGACACGCCGGAAGCACCTCCCGGACAGACCAGAACCACCTGCCCAACATGCCTGAACCACCTGCCGGACACCCCTGAACCACCTGCTGTGCACGCACGAACCACATGCTGGAAACGCCATAATCACATGCCAACTATGCCAGAACCACTTGGTGGACACTCTGGAATCACATGCCGGGCATGCCAGAACCACTTCTCAGACGTGCCAGAACCACATGCCGGATACCCCGGAACCACCTCCCGGACAGAGCAGAACCACCTGCCGGACACGCCTAAATCAAGTGCCGGCTACACCAGAACCACTTGGCGGACACTCCGCAATCACCTGCCGGGAATGCCAGAACCACCTCTCAGACGTGCCAGAACCACGTGTCGGACACTCCAGAACCACCACCTTGACACGCTGGAACCACCAGCCGGACACGCCCAAATCACCTCACGGCTACGCCAGAACCACTTAGCGGACACTCTGGAATCACCTGCTGGTCGTGACGGAACCAACTCTCAGACGTACCAGAACAACAGGCTGGACACGCTGGAACCACCTCCCGGACAGACCGGAACCAACTGCCAGACACGCCTGAACCACCTGCCGAGCATACCGGAACCACCTCCTCGACTCGCCGGAATCACCTGCCTGACACACCCAAATCACCTCAAGGCTATGCCAGAACCAAGTGGTGGACACTCTGGAGTCACCTGCCGGGCATGCTGGAACCACCTCTCATACATGCCAGAACCATGTGCCAGATATGAGGGAACCACCTCCTGGACAGACTGGAACCACCTGTCGTACACGCCTGAACCACCTGCTGAGCACGCCGAACCAGCTGCTCGATTCGCCGGAACCACCTGCCAGACACCCCAAAATCACCTGCAGGCTATGCCAGAACCACTTGGTGGACACTCCGGAATCACCTGCCGGGCATGCCGGAACCACATCTCAGACATACCAGAACCACGGGCCGGACATGCCGGAACCACCTCCCCGACAGACTGGAACCACCTGCTGGACACGTCTGAACCTCCTGCCGAGCATGCCTTAAACGCCTCCTTGACATGCTGGAACCACCTGTTGGATACACCCAAATAACCTCATGGCTACACCAGAACCACTTAGCGGAAACTCCGGAATCACGTTCCGGGCATGATGGAACCACCTCTCAGACGTACCAGAACCATGTGCCTGACACACCGGAAACACCTCTCTGACAGACCAGAACCACCGGCTGGACACACCTGAGCCACGTGTCGAGCATGCCAGGACGACCTCCCGTACAGACCGGAACCACCTGCCAAACACTCCTGAACCACCTGCCGAGCACACGTGAACCACCTGCCGGACACGCAAAAATCAACAGCCCACTACGCCAGAACAACTTTGCAGACACTCCGGAATCACCTGCCAGGCATGCCAGAACCACCTCTCAGACATGCCAGAACCACGTGCCGGACACACCGGAAACATCTCCCGGACAGACTGGACCACCTGCCGGACAAGCCACAATCACTGGCCGGCTATGCCAGAATCACTTGGTGGACATTGCGGAATCACCTGCTGGGTGTGCTGGAACCACCTCTCAGACGTGGCAGAACCACGTGCCGGACACGCTGGAACCACCTCCCGGACAGACTGGACCACCTGCCGGACACGCCTGAACCACCTGCTAAGCACTCCAGAACCAGCTGCTCGACTCTCCAGAACCACCTGCTGAACACGCCAAAGTCACCTGCCTTCTACTGCAGAACAACTTGGCAGACACTCTGGAACCACATGCCGGGCATGCCAGAAACACCTGTCAAACATGCCAGAACCACGTGCCGGACATGCAGGAGCCATGTCCCGGACAGACCGGAACCACCTGTCGGACATGCCAAAATCGCCTTTCGGCAACTCCAGAACCACTTGGCCTACACTGTGCAATCACGTGCCGGGCATGCTGGAACCATCTCCCAGACAGACCGGAACCGCCTGCCAGACACGCCTGAACCACCTACCGAGCACGCCGGAACCACATGGAGGGCATGCCAAAATCACCTGCCGGCTATGCCAGAACCACTTGGCAGACACTCCGGAATCACCTGCCAGGCATGCTGGAACCACCTCTCAGACGTGCCAGAACCACCTGCCAGACATGCAAGAACCACCTGCTGAGCACGCCAGAACCACCTGCTCAACACGCCACAACGATCTGCCGGCTACACCAGAACCACGTGGCGGACACTCTGGAATCACCTGCCAGGCATGCCAGAACCACCTCTCAGACGTGCCAGAACCACATGCCGGATATGCGGGAACCACCTCCCGGAAAGACCAGAGCCACCTTCAAGACATGCCAAAATCACCTGCCGGCTATGCCAGAACCACTTGGCGGACACTCCGGCATCACCTGCGGGCATGCGGGAACCACCTCTCAGACGTGCCAGAACCACGTGCCGGAGAAGCTGGAACCACCTCCCGGACAGACCGGAACCACCCTCCGGACATGGCTGAACCACCTGCAGAGCACGCGGGAACCACCTGCTCGACTCGCCGGAACCACCTGCCGGACACTGCAAAATCACCTGCCACCTACTCTGCAATGACCTGCCGGGCATGCCAGAACCACGTCTCAGACGTGCCAGAACCACGTGCCGGAATTGCCGGAACCACTCCCGGACAGACCGGAACCACCTTCCAGACACGCCTGAACCAAATACTGAGCACACCGAAAGCACCTGCTCGACTCGCCGAAGCCACCTGCCGGACATGACTGAACCACCTGCCAAGCAGGCCGGCACCACCTGCTCGAATTGCCGGAAGCACCTGCCGGACATGGCAAAATCACCTGTCGGCTATGAGAGAACCACTTGGCGGACATTCCGGAATCACCTGCCGGGCATGCCGGAACCACCTCTCAGACGTGCCAGAACCACGTGCCGGACACTGCGGAACCAGCTCCCGGACATACCGGAACCACATGACGGACACGCCTGAATCACCTGCCATGCACGCCGGAACCACATGGCAGACACGCCAAAATGACCTGCCAGCTATGCCAGAACCACTTGGCCGACACTCCAGATTCACCTGCCGGGCATGCCGAAACCACTCTCAGACGTGCCAGAACCACGTGACGGACACACCGGAACCACCTTCTGACCACGCCAGAACCAACTGCTCGACTCACCAGAGCCTCCTGCTGGACACACCAAAATCACCTGCCTTCTACACCAGAACAACTTGACAGACACTCTGGAATCATGTGCCTGGCATGCCGAAACCACATCTCAGATGTGCCAGAACCACGTGCCGGACACCCCGAAACCACCACCCAGACAGACCGGAACCACCTGCCGGACACGCCTGAACCACCTGCTGAGCACGCCGGAACCAGCTGCTCGACTAGCCGGAACCTCCTGCCGGACACCCCGAAATCACCTGCCGGCTACACCAGAACCACTTGGCAGTCACTCCGGAATCACCTACCGGGCATGCTGGAACCACCTCTCAGACGTGCCAGCACCACATGCCAGACACGCCAGAACCACCTCCCGGACAGACCGGAACCACAGGACTGACACGCCTGAACCACCTGCCAAGCACACGGGAACCACATGGCAGACACGCCAAAATAATCTGCCGGCTATGCCAGAACCACTTGGCGCACACTTCAGAATCATCTTCTGGGCATGCCAGAACCACCTGTCAGACGTGCCAGAACCAAGTGCTGGACACGCCGGAACCATGGCCTGGACAGACCGGAACCACCTGCTGGACACGCCTGAACCACCTGCCGACACGCAAGAACCACATGGCGGACACGCCAAAATCACCTGCCGGCTACTCCAGAACCACTTGGAGGACACTGCAGAATCACCTGCTGGGCATGCCAGAACCACCTCTCTGATGTGGCAGAGCCACATGCTGGACACGCCGGAACCACCTCCCGGACCGACTGGAACAACCTGCCGTACATGCCTGAACCACCTGTTGAGCACACCGGAACCACCAGCCGGACACGTGAAGATCAACTGCTGACTACGCCAGAACCACTCGGTGGACACTCTGGAATCACCTGCCGGGCATGCCAGAACCACCTCTCAGACGTGCCAGAACCACTGGCCGGACACGCCGGAACCACCTCCCCGACAGACTGGAACCACCTGACGGACACGCCTGAACCTCCTGCCGAGCACATGGTAACCACCTCCTCGACACGCTGGAACCACCTGTCAGATACGCCGAAATCACCTCATGGCTACGCCAGAACCACTTAGGGGACACTCCGTAATCACGTGCCGGGCATGACGTAACCACCTCTCAGACGTGCCAGAACCACGTGCACAACACCCCGGAACCACCTCCCAGACCACCGGAACCACCTGCCAGACATGCCTGAACCACCTGCCGAGCACGCCGGAACCACATCCTTGATTTGCCAGAACCACCTGCTAGACATTCCAAAATCACCTGCCTTCTACATCAGAACCAAGTGCCAGACACTCCACAATCACCTGCAGGGCACGCTGGAACCATGCCCCAGACACACCGGAACCACCTCCCGAACATGCCTGAACCAACTGCCGAGCACGCCAAAACCACCTGCTTGACTCTCTGGAAGCACCTGCCGGACACCCAAAAATCACCTGTCGGCTACACCAGAACCACTTGGCGGACACTCCGGAATCACCTGCTGGGCATGCTGGAACCACCTCTCACACGTGCCAGAACCACGTGCAGGACACACCGGAACCACCTCTTAGACAGACTGGAACCACCTGCGGTACACGCCTGAACCACCTACTGAACATGCCCTAATCACCTCACGGCTACGCCAGAACCACCTTGCGCATACTCTGGAATCACGTGCCAGGCATGGTGGAACCACCTCTCAGACGTGTCAGAACCACATGCCAGACATGCTGGAACCACCTCCCGGACAGACCGGAACCACGTTCCAGACATGCCTGAACCACCTGCCGGACACGCCTGTACCACCTGCTGTGCACGCACGAACCACATGCTGGAAACGCAAAAATCACCTGCCGGCTATGCCAGAACCACTTGGTGGACACTCCCAAATCACGTGCCAGGCATGCCGGAACCACATCTCACACCTCCAGAACCACGTGCAGGACACTCCAGAACCACATCCTGGACACACCGGAACCACCTGTGGGACACGCCTGAACCACCTGCTGAGCAATCAGGAAAGACCTGCTCGACTCATCAGAACCACCTGCCGGACATGCCAAAATCACCTGCTGGCTATGCCAGAACCACTTGGCAGACAGTCTGGAATCACCTATCGTGCATGCCAGAACCCCCCCTCAGACGTGCCAGAACCACGTGTCGGACACGCCGGAAACACCCCCCGGACAGACAGGAACCACCTGTCGGACACGCCTGAACCACCTGATGAGCATGCCAGAACCACCTGCTTGACTGGCCGGAACCACTTGCAGGACACGCCAAAATCACCTGCCGGCTATGCCAATACCATGGGCCGCACACGCCGAACCGACTCCCGGATAGACCGGAACAACCTGCCGGACACGCCAAAATCACCTGCCGGCTACACCAGAACCACTTGGCGGACACTCCAGAATCACCTGCCGTATGTGCCCGAACTGCCTATCAGATCTGGGAGAACCACGTGCCGGACATGCCAGAACCACCTCCCGGAAAGACCGGAGCCACCTTCCGGACATGCCAAAATCACCTGCCGACTACGCCAGAACCACTTGGCAGACACTCCAACATCACCTGTGGGCATGCGGGAACCACCCCTGAGACGTGCCAGAACTTCGTGCCGGAGAAGCTGGAAACACCTCCTGGACAGACCGGAACCACCCTCCGGACACGGCTGAACCACCTGCAGAGCACGTGGGAACCACCTGCTCGACTCGCCGGAACCACCTGCCGGACACTGCAAAATCACCTGCCGCCTACTCCGCAATGACCTGCCGGGCATGCCGAAACCTCGTCTCAGACATGCCAGAACCACGTGCCGGAATTGCCGGAACCACTCCCCGGACAGACGGGAACCACCTTCCAGACACGCCTGAACCAAATACCGAGCACACCAAAAGCACCTGCTAGACTCGCCGAAACCACCTGCCGGACATGACTGAACCACATGCCAAGCACGCCGGCACCACCTGCTCGAATCGCCGGAAGCACCTGCCGGACATGGCAAAATCACCTGCCGGCTATGCCAGAATAACTTGGCGGACACTCCAGAATCACCTGCTGGGCATGCTGGAACCACCTCTCAGATGTGCCAGAGCCACATGCCGGACACGCTGGAACCACCTCCCGGACAGACCAGAACCACCTGCCCAAAAGGCCTGAACCACCTGCCGAGCAACTGGAACCACCTGCTCGACTGGCCTGAACCACCTGCCGGACAGGCCAAAATCACCAGCTGCCTACGCCAGAACCACTTGGCCGACACTCTGGATTCACTTGCCGGGCATGCCGAAACCACTCTCAGACGTGCCAGAACCACGTGCCAGACACTGCGGAACCAGCTCCCGGACATACCGGAACCACATGACAGACACGCCTGAAGCACCTGCCAAGCACGCCAGAACCACATGGCAGACATGCCAAAATAACCTGCCGGCTATGCCAGAACCACTTGGCGGACACTTCAGAATCATCTCCCAGGCATGCCAGAACCACCTCTCAGACGTGCCAGAACCACGTGCCGGACACGCCGTAATGACCACCTGGACAGACCACAACGACATGCCGGACACATCTGAACTACCTTCCGGACACGCCTGAACCACATGCCGAGCATGCCGGAACCACATGGTGGACACGCCAAAATCAGCTGCCGGCTATGCCAGAATAACTTGGCAGACACTCCAGAATCACCTGCCGGGCATGCCAGAACCACATCTCAGATGTGCCAGAGCCATGTGCCGGACACGCCAGAACCACCTGCGGGACAGACCAGAACCACCTGCCCGAAATGCCTGAACCACCTTCCGAGCAACTGGAACCACCGGCTCGACTGGCCGGAACCACCTGCCGGACAGGCCAAAATCACCAGCTGCCTACGCCAGAACCACTTGGCGGGCATGCCGAAACCACTCTCAGACGTGCCAGAACCACGTGCTGGACACGCCGGAACCACCTTCTGACCACGCCAGAACCAACTGCTCGACTCACCAGAGCCTCCTGCTGGACACACCAAAATCACCTGCCTTCTACACCAGAACAACTTGACAGACACTCTGGAATCACGTGCCGGGCATACCGGAACCACATCTCAGATGTGCCAGAACCACGTGCTGGACACCCCGGAACCACCTCCCAGACAGACCAGAAACACCTGCCGGACACGCCTGAACCACCTGCTGAGCATGCCGGAACCAGCTGCTCGACTCGCTGGAACCTCCTGCCGGACACCCCGAAATCACCTGCCGGCTACACCAGAACCACTTGGCAGTCACTCCAGAATCACCTGCTGGGCATGCCAGAACCAGCTGCTCGACTTGCTGGAACCTCCTGCCGGACACCCCGAAATCACCTGCCGGCTACGCCAGAACCACTTGGCGGTCACTCCAGAACCACCTGCCGGGCATGCCGGAACCACCTCTCAGACATGCCAGCACCACATGCCAGACACGCCGGAACCACCTCCCGGACAGACCGGAACCACCTGCCAGACATGCCTGAACCACCTGCCGAGCATGCCGGAACCACATCCCCCATTCGCCGGAACCACCTGCTGGACATGTCAAAATCACCTGTCTTCTATGCCAGAACCAAGTGCCAGACACTCCACAATCACCTGCCGGGTTCGCCGGAACCACCTCCCGGAAACACCGGAACCACTTCCCCGACATGCCTGAACCACCTGCCGAGCATGCCGAAACCACCTGCTTGACTCTCCGGAACCACCTCCTGGACACCCCAAAGTCACCTGTCAGCTACACCAGCACCACTTGGCGGACAATCCACAATCACCTGCCGGGCATGCCAGAACCACCTCTCACATATGCCAGAACCACGTGCAGGACACACCGGAACCACCTCCCGAACAGATAAGAACCACCTGCCAGACACGCATGAACCACCTGCCAAACACGCCGGAACCACCACCTCGACACGCCGGAACCTCCTGCCAGACATGCCCAAATCACCTCACAGCTACACCAGAACCACCTTGCGGACAACCTGGAATCACGTGCCTGGCATGGCGGAACCACATCGCAGACGTGCCAGAACCACGTGCTGGACATGCCAGAACCACCTCCTGGACCGACTGGAGCAACCTGCCGTACAAGCCTGAACCACCTGTTGAGCATGCTGGAACCACCGGCCGGACACATGAAGATCAACTGCTGACTACGCCAGAATCACTTGGCGGACACTCTGGAATCACCTGCCGGGCATGCCGGAACCACCTCTCAGACGTGCCAGAACCACGGGCCAGACACGCCGGAACCACCTCCCCGACAGACTGGAACCACCTGACGGACACGCCTGAACCTCCTGCCGAGCACGCGGTAACCACCTCCTCGACATGCCAGAACCACCTGTCAGATTCGCCGAAATCACCTCATGGCTACACCAGAACCACTTAGCGGACACTCCGGAATCATGTGCCGGGCATGACGGAACCACCTCTCAGATGTGCCAGAACCACGTGCACGACACCCCGGAACCACCTCCCAGACAGTCTGGAACCACCTGCCGGACACGACTGAAATGCCTGAAGTGCACTCTGGAACAACCTGCCGGACACGCCACAATCACCGGCCGGCTAGCCAAAACCACTTGTCGGCCACTCCAGAATCACCTGCCGGGCATGGCAGAACCACCTCTCAGACGTGCCAGAACCACGTGCTGAATATGCGGGAACCACCTCCCGGACAGACCGGAACCACCTGCCTGACACGCCTGAACCACCTACTGAGCACGCCGGAACCACCTGATCGACTCGCCGGAGCCACCTGCCCGACACGCTAAAATCACCTGCCTTCTATGCCAGAACCACTTGGCAGACACTCTGGAATCATGTGCCGTGCATGGCAGAACCGCCTCTCAGACGTGCCAGAACCACGTGCCAGACACACCGGAAGCACCTCCCGGACATGCGTGTACCACCTGCTGTGCACACACTAACCACATGCTGGAAACACCATAACCACCAGCCGGCTATGCCAGAACCACTTGGTGGACACTCCAGAATCACGTGCAGGGCATGCTGGAACCACCTCTCACACGTGCCAGATCCACATGCCGGACACGACAGAACCACCTCATGCAAAGACCGGAACCACCGACCAGACACGCCTAAATCAACTGCCGGCTACACAAGAACCACTTGGCAGACACTCTGAAATCACCTGCCGGGCATGCCGGAACCACCTCTCAGACGTGCCAGAACCACGTGCCGGACACGCCAGAACCACCTCCTTGACACGCTGGAACCACCTGCTGGACACGCCGGAACCACCTCCCGGACAGACCGGAACCACCTGCCGGACACGCCTGAACCACCTGCCAAGAACACCGGAACCACCTCCTCGACTCGCCGAAACCACCTGCCTGACATGCCCAAATCACCTCAAGGCTATGCCAGAACCACTTGGCCGACACTCCAGAATCACCTGCCGGGCATGCTGCTACCACCTCTCAGACGTGCCAGAATCACGTGCCAGATATGCAGGAACCACCTCCTGGACAGACCGGAACCACCTGCCGGACACGCCTGAACCACCTGCCGAGCACGCCGGAACCAGCTGCTCGATTCGCCAGAACCACCTTCCGGACACCCCAAAATCACCTGCAGGCTACGCCAGAACCACTTGGCAGACACTCCGGAATCACCTGCCAGGCATGCCGGAACCAAGTCTCAGACGTGCCAGCAAAACATGCCAGACACGCCGGAACCACCTCCTGGACTGACCGGAACCACCTGCCAGACATGCCTGAACCACCAGCCGAGCACGCCAGAACCACCTGCCGAGTACGCCAGAACCACCTCCCGGACAGACCAGAACAACCTGCCTGACACGCCTGAAGCACCTGCCAAAAATGCTGGAATGACGTACTCGACTCGTCACAACCACATGCCGGACACGCCAAAATCACCTGCTGGCTACACCAGTACCAGTTGGCGGACACTCAGGAACCCCCTCCAGGCATGCCCGAACCACCTCTCAGACGTGCCAGAACCACGTGCTGGACACGCCTGAACCACCTGATGAGCACGCCGGAACCACCTTCCGGACACGCCAAAATCACCTACCGGCTATGCCAGAACCACTTGGTGGACACTCCGGAATCACGTGCCCAGCATGCCGGAACCACATCTCAGATATGCCTGAACCACGTGCCGGACACGCTGCAACCACCTCCCGGACAGACCACAACCACATCCTGGACACACGTGAACCACCTGCCGAGCACGCCGGGAACCACCTCCCGGACAGTCCAGAACCACCTGCTGGACACGCCTTAACCACCTGCCGAGCACGCCGGGAAACCACCTCCCGGACAGTCCAGAACCACCTGCCGGACACGCCTGAACCACCTGCCGGCTACCGCAGAAACACTTGGCGGACACTCCGGAATCACGTGCTGGGCATGCCGGAACCACCTCTCAGACATGCCAGAACCACATGCTGGACACGCCAGAACCACCTCCTGGACAGACCCGGACCACCTACCGGACATCTTGAAACACCTGCCGAGCACACCAGAACCACCTGCTTGACTCGCCGGAACCACCTGCCGGACACGCCAAAATCACCTGCCGAGCATGCCGGAAACACCTGCTCGACTCCCGGGAACCACCTACGGGAAAACTCTCATAGAAATGCAGGTCAAACGGCCTTTCTTGCAGCCCTTAACTCTCCACTTTAGAACTTCTGCTTCTGCCACAATTCCACATGGCCAACTCGGCTCAGACGAAATGCCTACATCTTCCCCTGAAGCAACTGGGCTGAGTAGCAAAGCATTGAGCATCCACCTGCTTAGGATGAGATACACAATACGCTTTTTACAAACCACCATTGCGCACTGGTGGAGAGAGTGTCGGAAAGCACCTATGTCAGAAAGACCCCTTTGCTCTCAGCCGTCCCCTCCATTGCTCTAGACGTGGAATGCACAATGCACTGGCTCCACCCCTCAAGGGGCGACAAGCCACAGACCATCTTACTTCCATCTCTTTAGGAAGCTGAGAAAAAACTCGCTTTCCACAGTGCTTTCTGTGTCCCAGCAACATCTCATACAAAGGCAGCTGAAATGCCGTTTCTTTTCAGCCCTTAACTCGCCAATTTGGAACTTCTGCTTCTGCCAGATTTCCACCTTGCCAAGCCGACTCAGACGAAATGCCTACATCTTCCCCTTCAGGAACGGGGATGAGGCCCAGATGATTGTGCTTCCACATGCTTAGGAGGAGCAGACAATAGGCTTTTCACAAACTGCCATTGTGCAGTGGTGCAGAGAGTGTCAGAATGCACCTATGTCAGAAAGACCCCTTTGCTCTCAGCCGTGCCCTCCATTGCTCTAGGGGTGGAAGGCACAAAGCACTGCCTCCATCCTCCAATTGGAGACAAGCCATAAACTGTCCTGCTTTCAGCTCTTTAGGAAGCTGGGAAAGCACTCGCATTCCACAGTGCTATTACAGCGTCCTGGGAACATCTCATACAAAGGCAGCTGAACGCCGTTTCTTTTCAGCCCTTAACTCGCCAATCTGCAACATCTGCATCTGCCACATTTCAACCTTGCCAACCGGGCTCAGACGAAATGCCTACATCTTCCCCTTGAGCAATGGGGACGAGGCCCAGATGATTGTGGTTCCACGGGCTGAGGAGGAGACAGAAAATAGGCTTTTAACCAAGCGCCCTTGAGCAACGGTTGGGGGAGTGTCAGAGCACCTATGTCAGAAAGGGCCCTTTGCTCTCAGCCATGCCCTCCATTGCTCTAGAGGTAGGTGGCACAAGGCACGGGCACCACCCCTGAAGGGTATCAGAAAGCACCTATGGCAGAAAGACCCCTTTTTTCTCAGCCGTGCCATCCATTGCTCTGGAGGCTGAAGGTACAAAGCACTGCCTCCATCCTTCAATGGGAGACAAGCCATAAACTGTCTTGCCTCCAGCTCTTTAGGAAGCTGTTAAACAAGTCGCTTTCCACAGTCCTTTTACAGCATACCAGGAACCTCTCATACAAAAGCAGCTCAAACGGCATATTTTCCAGCCCTTAACTGGCAGCTTTAGAATTTCTGCTTCTGCCGCAATTCCACCTTGCCAACCCGGCTCAGACGAAATGCCTACATCTTCCTCTTCAGCAATGGGGATGAGGCCCGAATGATTGTGGTTCCACCTGCTTGGGAGGAGAGAGACAATACGCTTTTTACAAATCACCGTTGCGCACTGGTGGAGAGAGTGTCGGAAAGCACCTATGTCAGAAAGGCCCCTTTGCTCTCAGCTGTGGCCTCTATTGCTCTAGAGGTGGAAGTGACAAGGCACTGGCTCCACCCCTGAAGTGTGTCAGAAAGTACCTATGGCAGAGAGCCCCCTTTGCTCTCAGCTGGGCCCTACATTGCTCTAGAGGTGGAAGTGACAAGGCACTGGCTCCAACCCTGAAGGGTGTCAGAAAGCACCTATGGCAGAGAGCCCTCTTTCCTCTCAGCCATGCCATCCATTGCGCTGGAGGTGGAAGGCACAAAGCACTGCCTCCATCCTTCAATGGGAGACAAGCCATAAATTGTCTTGCTTCCAGCTCTTTAGGAAGCTGTTAAACAACTCGCTTTCCACAGTCCTGTTACAGCATACCAGGAAACTCTCATACAAAGGCAGCTCAAATTGCATTTCTTCCCAGCCCTTAATTCGCTGCTTTAGAATTTCTGCTTCTGCCACAATTCCTCCTTGCCAACCCCGCTCAGACGAAGTGCCTACATCTTCCCCTGAAGCAACTGGGCTGAGTCCCAAATGATTGTGCACCCATGTGCTTAGGAGGAGATAGACAATATGCTTTTGACCAACCACAGTTGTACACTGGTGGAGAGAGTGTTGGAAAGCACCTATGTCAGAAAGGTCCCTTTCCTCTCAGGCTTGCCCTACATTGCTCTAGATGTGGAAGGCACAATGCACTGGCTCCAAACCTCAAGGGTCCACAAGCCACAGACCATCTTGCTTCCATCTCGTTAGGAAGCTGACAACAAACTCACCTGACTTATAAAAAGGTATCGTGCCCCTTACATACTGGAAAACCCCGGGAGACATGCCAAAACAACCCTCCACACACTCTCAAACCACCACACATTCATGCCAGAATGACCTAGAGGGCACACCAGAAGCACCCACCATGCATGCCAGAATCACCTGTAACCAGCTGCCAGACACAGTGGAACAATGATGCTGACACTGCAGAACCAACTCTTCAACATGCCAGGTGCACACAACAGACACACTGGAACCAGCTTCCAAACGTAGAACAACCACATGCCAGGCACATTGGAAGCACATGTCGGATATGCCGCAACCAGGTTCCAGAAACACTAAAACCACCTGCAGAATATGTCAGAAAAAGGGGCCAGAAATGCCACAAACACCTGTCTTACAAGTCAGAGCCACGAGCCTAAAATGCCAGAAAGACATGCCGGACATGCCAAAATCACCTGCCGGCTATGCAAGAACCACTCCACGGAGACTCTGGAATCAGACACCAGGCATGCCAGAACCACCTCTCAGATGTGCCAGAATCACATGCTGGACAGGCTGGAACCACCTCCCGGACAGACCACAACCACCTGCCAGACGTGCCTGAACCACATGCTGAGCACTCCAGAACCACCTGCTAGACTCGCTGGAAACACCTGCCGTACATGCCAAAATCACTTGCCGGCTATGCCAGAACCACTTGGCTGACACTCCGGAATTACATGCCGGGCATGCTTGAACCACCTCTCAGACGTGCCAGTAACACGCGCTGGAGAAGCCGGAACCACTTCCCGGACAGACTGGAACCACCTGCCGGACACGCCAAAATCACCTGCCAGCTACGCCAGAACCACTTGGTGGACACTCCGGAATCACATGCCAGGCATGCCGGAACCACCTCTCAGCCGTGCCAGAACCACGTGCCAGGCACGCTGCAACTGCCTCCGGACAGACCGGAACCACCTGCCGGACATGCCTCAACCACGTGCTGAGCACGCCCGAAACACATGCTCGACTACCCAGAACCACCGGCCGAACACGCCAAAATCACCTGCCGAGTATGCTGGAACCACTTGACAGACACTACGGAATCACATTCCGGGCATGCTGGAACCACCTCTCAGACGTGCCAGAACCACGTGCCAGAGACGCTGGAACCACCTCCCGGTCAGATCGGAACCACCTGTCAGACACACCGGAAACAGCTGCCGAGCATGCCAGAACCACATGCTCGACTTGCCAGAATCACCTGCCGGACATGCCAAAATCACCTGCCGGATACCCCAGAACCACTTGGCGGAAACACCAGAATCACATGCTGGTCATGCCAGAACCACCTCTGAGACATTCCATAGCCACATACCAGACACGCCGAAACCCCCTCCTGGACAGACCGTAATCACCAGCTGGACATGGCTGTACCACCTGCCGAGCACGCCAGAATCACCTGCTTGACTCTCCGGAACCACCTGCTGGACACGCCTGAGCCCACTTCAAAGCACCATGGAACTACCTGCTCTACTCGCCAGAACCACATGCTCGACACACCAAAAGCACCTGCCAGCTACGCAGGAACCAGTTGGTGGACACTCCAGAATCACTTGCCAGGCATGCCGGAAATACCTCTCAGATGTGCCAGAACCATGTACCAGACAAGCCAGAACCGCCTCCACAACAGACTGCAACCATCTGCCGGATATGCCTGATCCACCTGCCGAGCACGCCGGAACCACCTGCTCGACTCGCCGGAACCACCTGCCAGACACGCCAAAATCTGCTGCCGGGTACGCCAGAAGCACTTGGCAGACACCCCGACATCACATGTCGGGCATGTCGGAACCACCTCTCTGATGTTCCACACCCACTTGCTGGACTCGCCAGAACGACCTCCCAGCAAGATGTGAACCAGCTGCTGCACATGCCTGAACCACCAGCCAAACATGCCGGAAACATCAGCTTAACTCGCCGTAGCCACCTGCCGGACACTCCAAAATCAGCTGCGGGATATACCAGAACCACTTGTTGGACACTCTGGAATCACATGCCGGGCATGCCAAAACCACCTCTCAGGTGTGCCAGAATGACCTGCCGGACACGGTGGAACCACCTGCTTGACTCGCCAGAGCCCCCTGCCGGACACGCCAAAATCCCCTGCCTGATACGCCAGACCTTCCTGATGGACACTCCGGAATCACATGCCGGGCATGCCGTAACCACCTCTCTGATGTTCCAGAACCACATGCTGGACACGCCGGAACGACCTCCCAGACAGACCTGAACCACCTGCTGCACACGCCTGAACCACCTGCCAAACACGCTGGAACCACCTGCTTGACTCACCAGAGCCACCTGCCAGACACGCCAAAATGAACTGCCGGATACCCCAGAACCACTTGACGGACACCCCGAATCACATGTCAGAGATGCCGGAACCAACTCTCAGACGTGCCAGAACCACATGCCCGACATGCCCAAACCACCTGCTGGATATGCCAGAACCACTAGCCAGATACTCCAGAATCACATGCCGGGCATGCTGGAACCACCTGCCGGATACATCAGAAACAGGTGCAGCACACACTGGAACCAGATGTCCCACACGTCTGAATCACCTGCCGGACACGACTGAACCACCTGCAAGACATGCCAGAACCAGGTGCCGGAGATGCTGGAACCACCTTCCAGAGAGACCTGAACCACCTGCTGGACATGCCTGAACCACCTGCCAAATACAACAGAACCAGCTGCTTGACTCGTGGGAAATACCTGCCAGACATGCCAAAATAACCTGCTGGATACACTGGAACCAGGCTCCTTATACGCCGGAAAAACCTAACAGACATGCCAGAACCACCTGCCGGACACAGTGGAAACACCACACACACATGCCAAAACTACCTGCCAGACATGCCGGAAGCACCCTCCAGACATGTTGGAACCACCTGGAACCACCCGCCAGACACACTGGAACCATGACTCTGACATGCCAGAACCACCTGCCAGACACGCTGGAACCAACTCCCAGAAACTCCGGAAGCACCCAACGGACATGCAGGAACCAACTGCCAGACACGCCGGAACCAACACCTGGACACTCTGAAAGCACCAACCGGACACTACAGAATCAGGTCCTGGACGCGCAGTAGCCACCTACCGGACACACCGGAACCACCTCAAGAATGTACCGGAACCACATGCCCCACACACAGGAACCACCTGCCAGACACCATGGAACCAACTGTCAGATACACCGAACCAGGTGCCCGGTATGCTGAAACCACCTGTTGAATACACCAGAAACATGTGCCGGACACTCCAGAAACATGTGCCTGATACACGAGACATAGGTCCAGCACATGCCACAACCAGGTGCTGAACACACCTGAACCACCTGCTAGACCAGCCTGAACCACTTGACGGACAATCCAGAACCACGTGCCAGGCACACCGGAACCAGGTGCCCAACACACCAGAACCACCTGCTGGACGTGCCGGAACCACCTGCCAGATACTCCAGAAACAGGTGTTGCACACGCCAAAACCAGGTGCCAGGCAAGACTGAACCACCTGCAAGACATGCCAGAACCGGGTGCCAGACAAGCTGGAACCACTTGTGGGACACGTCGAAGTCACCTGCCGGATACACCGGAACCATGTGTGGCACATGCTGGAATCACCTACCAGACATGCTCAGACCTACTGTTGGATACACCGGAACCAGGTGCCTGATTAGCTGAAACTACCTGCCGGACACACCACAACCATGTGCTGGACATGCCAGGACAACCCACAGAACATGTCAAAATCACCTGCATGATAACCTGTAACCATGTCCCAGACATAACAGAACCATCTGCTGGACACGCACGAGCCACCTGCTGGATACACCAGAAACAGGTGCAGCACACGCCGGAACCAGGTGCCCCACAAGACTGATCCACCTGCTGGTCAAGACTGAACCATCTGCCAGAGAGGCCTGAACTACCTGCCGGACATGCCAAAACCACCATCCATATGTGCTGGAACCATCTGTTGCACATGCCAGAACCACCCGCCAGACATGTGTGACCCACCTGCCTGACACACTGGAACCAACTGTCGGACACATTGGAAGCGTCATCCAGACACTCTGGAGCCACCCACCGGAGATGTGAGAATCAGGTCCAGAACATGCCAGAAGCACCTGCAGGACTCGCCAGAACCACTGGACTGACATGCCGAAATCACCTGTCGGATATGCCTGAACCACTTGATGGACACTCCGGAATCACATGCCGGGCATTTCGGAACCACCTCTCACATATACCAGAACCAAGTGCTGGACACGCCAGAAACACCTTCTGGACAGACCTGAACCACCTGCTGGACATGCCTGAGCCACCTGCCAAACACGCTGGAACCACCTACTTGACTCACCAGAACCACCTGCCAGACACGCCAAAATCACCTGCCGGATACACTGAACCAGGCCCCTTATACGCTGGAAAAACCCAACAGACATGCTGGATCCAACCACCGGACACAGTGGAACCACCACACAGACATGCCAGAACCACCCGCCAGACACTCTGGAAGCACCCACCGGACATGCCAGAACCACCTGGAACCACCCGCCGGACACACTGGAACCATGACTCCGACACTCTGGAACCACCTGCCAGACATGCCAGAACCAACTCCTGGACATGCCGGAAGCACCCAACAGACACACCAGAACCATCTTCGTATTGTACCAAAACCACATGCCAGACACACAGGAACCACCTTGCCAGACACTTCGTAACCACCTTTTGGAAATGTTGGAACTAGCTCCCAGATACACTGAAGCCACCTGCTGAATATGCCAGAACCAGGTGCCAGACACACCAGAAACACCTGCCAGACAAGCCAGAACCACTAGCCTAACACACCGGAACAACCTGCCAGACATGCCAAAATCACCTGCTGGATACTCCAGAACCAGGTCCTGGATACGCCAGAACCAATTTCCATAAAAGGCCGGATCAGCCTGCTGGACACCCTGGAATCACCCACTGGACATGTGGGAACCAACTGCCAGACACGCTGGAACCAACACCTGGACACTCTCAAATCACCAAGCAGACACGACAGAATCAGGTCCTGTACATGCAGTAGCCACCTGCCAGACACTCCGGAACCACCTTAAGAATGTACCAGAATCACATGCCACACACACAGGAACCACCTGCAAGACTCCATGGAACCAACTGTCAGATATGCCAGAGCCAGGCACCCGGTACTCTGAAGCCACCTGCTGAATACTCCAGAACATGTGATGCAGTGTCCCAGAAGGTGGAGGCAGTGTCCGAGAAGGTGCATGCATTGTCCTTGAAGGTGGATGCAATGCCCACAAACATGAATGCAGTGCCTTTTGAATGGGATGCTGTGCCCCTGATGGTAGATGCAGTGCCCCCAAAAATGAATGCAATACCTTCTGAAGTTGGATGCACTGTCCCTTGACAAATTGAAATCGCAAGCAACAGGATATATTGGAGTATATGAGAAAGCCATTTGGTATAAACCTGATCCGGCCTTTGATTTTTCTTTTTTCCAAAGGGGCCTGACTGTGGCCATTGAGCATGTATTGTATATCTGCTTAGACATTTTGAGATAAAGGTGCAACTTCCCTCCCCCTCCCAATGTTGGCATTTCCTTAAAGATTAAGTATCTTTCCTTAGGCTGGGAACCAATTGCAGCACTCATCTGTGACCGCCCAGCTGAAGGCAACAGACCTGCCACCCTGTGGGGTTCACTGAGACAGCAGATCTATCTGCTGTTTCCATCAATTGCTGTGCCAACAGAGCAGCCTCATGACTATTGTAAAAGGGACATTTCAATCATATGTGAAATATAATCTTCGAGGATATATATCAACCCTGTATACCCCAACTTCTTTGGATTGCCCTGTTCCTTTGTGGAAAGACTCTCCCGGGTTATAATCCTCAGATTTCAGCTCAGAATAAACTCACCCAAATTTTCATTTATAGATTGGTTATGGATTATTTTCGTTGACACACCGAATTGAGTGCAGTGTCCCTCAATGTGGATGTAGTGTCCGTGAAGGTGGATGCAGTGCCCCTGCAGTGGATGCAGTGTCCCTGAAGGTGGATATAGTGTCCTTGAGGTGGATGCAGTGTCCTAGAAGGTGGATGCAGTACCTTCTGATGGTGAATGCAGTGTACGTGAAGGTGGATGCAGTGTGACTGAGGTGGATGCAGTGTCCCAGAAGGTGGATGCAGTATGTTGTGATGGAGGATGCAGTGTCCATGAAGGTGGATGCAGTTATCCTGCAGTGATTGCAGTGCCCCTGCAGTGCTGCTTAAGCTGGATGCAGTGCCCCTGCAGTGGTTACAGTGCCACTGCAGTGTCCCTGAATTTGGATGCAGTCCCCATGCAGTGGATGTAGTGCCCCAGATGTTGCAGGTAGTGCCCGCGATGCTGGATGCAGTGTCCCCAAAGATGAATGCAGTACCTTCTGAAGGAGGATGCAGTGCCCGTGAAGGTGGATGCAATGTCACTGAGGTTGATGCAGTGTAACTGAAGGTGCATGCAGCTCTCCTGCAGTGGATGCAGTGCCCCTGCAGTGCACCTAAAACTGGATGCAGTGACCCTGCAGTTGTTGCAGGGGCAATGCAGTGGCACTGAATGTGGATGCAGTGTCCCAGAAGTTGGATCTAATGCCCCCAAGGGTGGATGCAGTGCCTCCAAAGATGAATGCAATACCTGCTGAAGGAGGATGCAGCACCTGTGAATGTGGATGCAGTGTCCCTGAGGTCGATGCAGTGTCCCTGAAGTTGGATGCAGTGGGCACAAATATGAATGCAGTACCTTCTGAAGGTGGATGCAGTGCCAGTGCATTGCATTCAGTGTTCCTGAAGGTGGATGCAGCGCCCCTCGACGTTGGATGCAGTGCACGCGAAAATGAAAGCAGTACCTTGTGAAGGTGGATGCACTGACCTTGAAGTGGTTGGAGTGTCCCTGAAAGTGGATGTAGTGTTCATGAAGTTGTATGCAGTGCCCTGCAGTGGAGGCAGTGTCCATGAAGGTGGAGGCAGTGCCCCCAAGGTGGATGCAGTGTAAAAGAAGGTGGATGCAGTGCCTTCTGATGGTGGATGCAGTGTATAAGAAACGGGATGCAGTGCCCACTGAAGGTGGATGCAGTGCCCCTGGCGGTGGATGGATTGCCCCCTGGATGTGGATGCAGTCTTCTCCTGAAGATGTATGCAGTTCCCACGCAGTGGATGCAGTGTCCCACGAGGTGGATGCACTGTCCAAGAAGGTGCATGCAGTTCTTCCTGAAGGTGGATGCAGCGTCCCTGAGGTAGTTGCAGTGTCACTGATGTGGATGCAGTGTCCCTGAAGGTGGATGCAGAGGGCCAAAGATGAATGCAGTACCTTCCGAAGGTGGATGCAGTGTCCATGCAGTGGATGCAGTGTCCCTGAAGGTGGATGCAGTGCCCACAGAGATGAATGCAGTACCTTCTGAAGGACCATGCAGTGCCCATGAACGTGGATGCAGTGTCCCTAAAGGAGTATGCAGTGGGCCCAAAAATGAATGCAGTACCTTCTGAAGGGGGATGAAGTGTCCCCGCAGGTGGATACAATGTCTGTGGTGATGGATGCACTGTCCCTGAGGTGGATGCAGTGTCCCAGAAGGTGAATGCAGTACCTTCTTTAAGGGGGATGCAGTGCCCGTGAAGGTGAATGCAGGGTCATTGAGGTGGATGCTGTGTCACTGATGTGGATGCAGTGTCCCTGAAGTTGGATGCAGTGGGCCCAAAGATGAATGCAGTTCCTTCTGAAGTTGTATGCAGTGCCCCTGCAGTGCATGCAGTGTTCTTGAAGGTGGATGCAGTGCCCCTGAGGGTGGATGAATTGCAAGCAACAATGAAAGCAGTACCTTCGGAAGGTGGATGCATGGTCTTTTAAGCATATACAGTGTCCGTGACTGTGGATGTAGTGTCCGTGAAGGTGGAGGTAGTGCTCTTGAGTGGATGCCCTGTACCTGAAGGTGGGATCAGTGCACCCAAGATTGAGTTCATTCTAAAAGAAGGTGGAAGCTGTGTCCCTGAAGGTGGATGCAGTGGGCTCAAAGATGAATTCATTACCTTTTGACGGTGGATGCAGTGTCGTGGAAGGTGGATGATGTGTCCCTGATGTTGATGCAGTATTCCTGAATGTGGATGCCGTTCACCAGGAAAGTGGATGCAGTGGCCCTGAAGGTCAATGCAGTGCCCATAAATGTGCATGGATTGCCCCCCGGATGTGGATGCAGTGCCCCCAAAGATGAATGCAGTACCTTCTGAAGGGGGATGCAGCATCCCTAAGGTGGTTGCAGTGTCCCTGAAGATGCAAGCAGTGTCCCAGAAGCTGGATGCACTGTCCAAGAAGGTGCATACAGTACTGCCAGAAGGGGGATGCAGTGTACTAGAAGGTTGATGCAGTACCTCCTGAAGGTTGATGTAGTGTCCCAGAAGGTGGATTCAGTGTCCCTGTGTTGGATGCAGTGCCCCAGAAGGTGAATGCAGTGTCTCAGAAGGTGGATGCAGTGTCCCTGAAGGTGGATGCAGAGCCCCCAAAGATGAATGCAGTACCTTCTGAAGATGGATGCAGTGTCCCTGAGGTGGATGCAGAGCCCCCGAAGATGAATGCAGTTCCTTCTGAATGCAGATGCAGTGTCACTGAGGTAGATGTAGTGGTCCTGAAGATGGATGCAGTGTCCCAAATAGCGGATGCAGTGTTCTTGAAGGTGAATGCAGTGTCCCTGAGGCTGATATAGCGCCCGTGATGGTGGATTCAGTGTCCCAGATGCTGGATGCAGTGTCCCTGAGGTGGATGCAGTGCCGACAAAGACAAATGAAGTAACTTGTGAAAGTGGATGCAGTGTCCCAGATAGTGAATGCAATGTCCCTGAAGGTGGATGCAGTGCCCCTGAATGTGAATGCAGTACCTTCTAAAGGGAGCATGAGTATCCCAGAAGGTGGATGCCGTGTCACTGTGTTGGATGCAGTGACCACAAAGACGAATGCAGTAACTTCTGAAACTGAATGCAGTGTCCCAGAAGGTGAGTGCAGTATACCAGAAGGTGGATGCAGTACCTCCTGTAGGTGGATGCAGCGCCCCAGAAGGTGGATGCAGTGACCCTGAGGCGGATGCTGTGCCCCCAATGACGAATACAGTACCTTCTGAAAGTGGGAGCAGTGTCCCAGAAGATGGATGCAGTGTTGCTGAGGTGGATGTAGTGTCCCTGAGGTGGATGCAGTGCCCCCGAATATGAATGTAGTACCTTCTGAAGGTGGATGCAGTGTCACTGATGAGGATGCAGTGCCCCTGAAGATAAATGCAGTACATTCTGAAGGTGAATGCAGAGTCCCTGAAGTGGATGCAGAGTCCCTGAGATGGATTCAGTGCCCCCAAACATGAAAGCACTACCTTCTGAAGGTGGATGCAGTGTCCCAGATGGTGGATGCAGCGCCCCCTGAAGTTGGATGCAGTGTCACCTGAATGTGGATGCAGGGTCCCTGAGGTTCGTGCAGTGCCCCACAGATGAATGCAGTACCTTCTGAAGGTGGATACAGCATCCCTGAGGTGGATGCAGTGCTCCCAAAGATGAATGAAGTACCTTATGATAGTGGATGCAGTGTCCCAGAAGGTGAATGCAGTGTCCAAGAAGGTGGATGCAGTTCCTCCTGAAGGTGTGTGCAGTGTCCCTGTGTTGGATGCAGTGTCCCAGTAGGTGTATGCAGTGCCCTCAGAGAGGAATGCAGTGCCTTCTGAAGGTTGATGCAGTGTCCCTGAGTTGGATGCAGTTGCCCTAAAGGGGAATGCAGTGTCCCTGAGGTGGATGCAGTGCCCCTGAATTTTGATGCAGTTTCCCTGAAGGTGGATGCAGTGTCCCAGAAGGGGGATGCAGTGCTGCCGAAGATGAATGCAGTACCTTCTGAAGGTGCATGCAGTGTCCCTGAAGTGGATGCAGTGTCCCAGAATGTGGATGCAGGGTCCCTGACGTGCATGCACTGTCCCTGAAGGTGGATGCATTGTCCCAGAAGGTGGAGGCAGTGCCCCTAAATGTGGATGCTGTGTCCCTCAGGTGGATGCAGTGCCTCCAAAGATGAATGCATTACGTTCTGAAGGGTATTCAGTGTCCCTGAAGTGGATGCAGTGTCCCATAAGGTGGATGCAGTGTCCCAGAAGGTGGATGCAGTGTCTGGTGTCGGGCAGGTGGTTCCAAACTGTCTGGCAGGCGGTTCTGGCATGTCTGCTGTGTCATTTTGGCATGTCCCCCAGGTTGTTCCGGCGCATAAGGGGCCTGGTTCCGGTGTATCAGGCAGGTGATTTTTGTGTCTCTGGCGGGTGGTTCCAGCGTTCCCGGTGGGTGGTTCCGGCTTGTCAGGCGCTGGTTCCTGCATGTCCAGCAGGTGATTCCAGGGTGTCCACCAGGTGGTTCTGGCATATCCGGCAGGTGGTTCTGGCGTGTCAGCACCTCGTTCCGGCTGATCTGGCAAGTGGTACTGGTGTGCCTGGCAGGCGGTTCCGGACTGTCTGTCAAGTGATTCAGGCATATCCAGCAGGTGGTTCAGTCTTCTCTGGCAAGTGGTTTAAGCTTGTCTGGCAGCTGGTTCTGGCGTCTGGTACCTGGTTCCGGTGTGTCTTGCAGGTGGTTCTGGTGTGTCTGACACCTGGTTCTGGCATTTCTGGCTGATGGTTCCAGCATATCAGGCAGGCGGTTCCATCGTGTCTGGCACCTGGTTCAGGCTGCCCATTAGGTGGTTCCAGTGTGACAGGCAACTTGTTCTGGTGTATCCAGGAGGTGGTTTCAGTGCTTCCAGCAGGTTATTCTGGTGTGTCTGGCAGGTGGTTCAGGCGTGTCCAGCAGGTGGTTCTGGCGTGTCTGGCACCTGGTTGTGGCATGTCCGACAGGTGGTTCCGGCATGTCCAACAGATGGTTCTACAGCATCCAGGAGGTGGTTCTGGAGTGTCAGGCAGGTGGGTCAGGCAAGTCCGGTGGGTGGTTCCTGCATGTGCAACAGATGGTTCCAGTGCGTCCAGTAGGTGGTTCAGGCATGTCTGGCAGGCAGTTCCAGACTCTCCATCATATCTTTCAGGATTGTCCAGCAGGTGCTTTGGGAGTATCTGGCAAGTGGTCCTGGTGTGTCCAGAGGGTGGTTCCAGCATGTCCGGTGCCTCCTTCCAGTATGTCTGTCCTGTGATTCTGGCGTGTCTGGTGGGTATTTCCGGCATGTCTGGCAGGTGGTTTCAGCATATCTGGCACTTGGTTCCAGCGTATGTGACAGGTGGTTCTGGTGTGTCTGGCAGGTGGTTCAGGCCTCTCTGGCAGGTGGTTCATGCTTTTTAGCAGTTGGTTCAGTCATGTCTGGCTCCTGTTTCCAGTGTGTGTGGCAGCTGTTTTTGGCATATCTGACAGGAGGTTCTGGCATGTGGTTCTGGCATTTCCAGTACATGGTTCTGGTGTATCAGGCAGGTGGTTTCAGCGTATCCAGCACATGGTTCAGGTGTATCCAACAGGTGGTTGTGACGGATGTGGCAGTTGGTTCCGGCATGTCTGGCATGTATTTCCAGTGTGTCATTCAGGTAGTTCCACCATGTCATACAAGTGGTTGGGGCAAATCTGGAAGGTGGTTCCGTCATGTCCAGCAGTTGGTTCTGGTGTGTCCGGCAGTTGGTTCTTGCGTATCTGACAGGTGGTTTCAGCATTTCTGGGACCTGATTGTGGTGTGTCCAGTGGGTGGTGCCAGTGTGTCCGGGTGGTGGTTCTGGGTTGACCAGTGGGTGGTTCTGGCATATCTGGGACCAGGTTTTGGTGTATCCGGCAGGTGATTTCTGTGTGTCCGGCAGGTGGTTCTGGCATTTCAGGCAAGTGGTTCCGGCGTGTCCGGCAGGTGGTTCCAGACTCTCCATCAAGTGGTTCAGGCTTATCTGGCAGGTAGTTCCGTCTCGTCTGGCATGTGGCTCAGGTTTGTCCAGCAGCTGGTTCTGGCATGTCACGCAGATGGTTCTGGCGTGTCTGGCACCTGATTGTGGCATGACCATCAGGTGGTTCTGGCCTTACAGGCACGTGATTCTGACGTATCCGGGAGGTGGTTCAGGCGTGTCCAGCACTTGGTTCAGGCTTGTCCAACATGTGGTTCAGGCGTGTCAGGCACCTGGTCCAGCGTGTCCAGCACATGTTTCTGACGTATCTGGCAGGTCATTCCAGCGTGTCCGGCAGGTGTTTGGGGCTTGTCCATAAGGAGGTCCTGTCGTGTCCAGCAGGTGGTTCAGGCATGTCTGGCGGATTATTCCTGCATGTCCTGCAGGAGGTTCCGGCATGTCCACCAGGTGGATCCGGCATGTCCGGAGCCTGATTCCTGTGTGTCTGGCTGGTGGTTCCGGCATGTCAGGGTGGTGGTTCCAGTGTGTCCGGCAGGTGGTTCCAAGCGTATCCAGCACCTGGTTCATGCATATACGGCAGGTGATTTGGGCATTTCCGGCAGGTGGTTCTGGCGTGTCCGGCACCTGGTTCTGGCGTATCCTGCTGGTGGTTTCAGCGTGTCTGGCAGGTGGTTATTGTGTGTCCAGCATCTGGTTCCGGCATGTCCGGCAGGTGGATCCAATGGTCCTGCAAGTTGTTCAGGTGTGTCCATCAGGTAGTCCAGGTGCATCTGGCACGTGGTCCAGGCATGGCCTTCCAGTGGTCCAGGGGATTTCTGAAACGTGGTTCTGACGTGTCCAAAAGGTGGTTTGGGTGTATCTGGCAGGTGCTTCGGGTGTGTCTGGCAGGTGGTCCAGGTGTGTCCGGCAGGTGGTTCCAGCATATGTGGCAGGTAGTTCCAGCGTGTCCAGCACCTGGTTCCGGTGTATCCAACAGGTGGTTCCGGCATGTCCAGCACCTGGTTCTGGCATATCTGGAAGGTGGTTTTAGTGTGCCTGGCAGGTGGTTCCAGAGTTTCAGTCAAGTGGTTCAGGCATAACCGGCAGGTGGTTCAGTCCCATCTGGCAGATGGTTCAATATTGTCCGGCAGCTGGTTCCAGCATGTCTGGCACCTGGTTCCGGCATGTCTGGGAGGTGATTCCCACGTGTCAGGAGGGTGGTTCTGTCGTGTCTGGCAGGTGGTTCAGGCATGTGCAACAGGTGGTTCCAACGTTTCCAGTGGTGGTTCCAGTATGTCCTGCGGGTTGTTCTGGCATGTCTGGCATGTTGTTCAGGCATGTCTGTCAGGTGGTCCGGGTGCATCAGGCAAATGATCCAGTCATGGCCATCCCTTGGTCCAGGCATTTCCAAAACGTGGTTCTCACGTGTCTGGCAGGTGGTTCCAGCAGGTCCTTCAGGTCATTCCAGCATGTCCTTCAGGTGGTGGCAGCCTGTCCAACAGATGGTTCTGGCGTGTCCAGCTGGTGGTTCAGGACTCTCCAGCAGGTGGTTCAGGCTTGTCAGCAGGTGATTCAGTTGTGTCCAGCACCTGGTTTTGGCGTGTGTGACACCTGTTTCTGGCATATCCGGTAGGTGGTTCTGGCGTGTCTGGCACATGGTTCTGGCGTATCCAGCAGCTAATTTCAACATGTCCAGCAGGTAGTTCCGTTGTATCCAGCACCTTGTGCTAGCGTATCAAGCAGGTGGTTTCAGCCAAACAGGAACCTGGTTCTGGTGTGTCCTTCAGGTGGTTCCGGCACTTCTGGCAGTTGGTTCCAGCATGTCTGGCAGGTAGTTCCGGCATGTCCTTCAGGTGGCTCCTGCATGTTCACCTGGTGGTTCCAGGGGGCCTGGCAGGTAGTTCCAGCATGTCCCACAGGTGCATCATGTGTGTCCGGAAGGTGGTTCCAGTGTGTCCAGCTGGTGGTTCAGCCTTGTTCAGTGGTTGGATCAGTGGCGTCCGGTGGGTGGATCGGTCATGTCCATGGTGTGGTTCTGGCATGTTGGGAAGGTGGTTCTGTCATGTTCAGCAGGTGCTTCTGGTGTGTCAGTCAGGTAGTTCCTGTGTGTCTGGCAGGTGGTTCCAGTGTGTCCTGTGGGTGGTTCAGGCTTGTCCCACAGGTGGTTCCAGCATGTCTTGCAGGTGGTTCAACATGTCCTACATGAAGTTCTGTCATATCTGGCAGGTGGTTCCACCATGTCCTGTGGGTGTATCATGTGTCCAGTGGGTGGGTCAGTCATGTCCAGCAGGTGGATCAGTTGTGTCCAGAGGGTTGTTCCGGCATGTGAGTCAGATCATTCCGGCATGCCCGGAATTTTTTCCGATGTGTCCAGCCTGTGGTTCCAGTGTGTTCAGCAGATAGTTCTGGCCTGTCCGGCACATGGTTCAGGCATGTCTGGGGGCTCGTTCAGTCATCCCTGGTGGGTGGCTCCTGATTGTCCAGCTGGTGGTTCAGGCATGTCCAGTACCTGGTTCCAGTGTATCCAGCATGTGGTTCCAGTGTGTCTGGCTGGTGAATCACGCATGTCCAGGGGGTGATTCAGGTGCATCCGGCAGGTGATTCAGGTGTGTCCGTAGTGTGTTTCTGGCATGTCCTTTGGGTGTTTCATGCATGTCTGGTGGTTGGTCTGGCATGTCTGGCCTGTGGTTTCAGCATATCTGGTAGGTGGTTCTGGCCTGTCCAGCAGGTGTTTCAGGTGTGTCCAATGGGTGTTTCAGCCACGTCCAGTGGTGTTTCAGGAATGTCTGGTGGGTGTTTCAGGCATGTCTGGAAGGCGGTTCTGGCGTGTCCAGCAGGTGGTTCAGGTGTATTATGTGGGTGGTTCTGGTGTATCCCCCTGGTGATTCCAGCTTGTCCAGCTAGTTGTACCGGTGTGTCGACTGGGTTGTTCCGGCATGTCCTGCAGGTGGTTCAGTTTTGTCCAGCGAGTGGTTTTGGAGTGTCCGGCAGGTGGTTCCGAGATGTCCTGAGTGTGATTCAGGCATGTTCATTGGTTTTTGCAGGTGTGTCTGGTGGGTGGTTCAGGAGTGTATGGCACCAGGCTCAGGCTTGTCCATCATGTGTCCAGCACGTGTGGCAGGTGGTTCTGGCATGTCTGGCTGATGTTTCAGGCATGTCCATTGTGTGGTTCAGGTGTATACGGCACCTGGTTAAGGCTTTTGCATCGTGTGTCCTGTGTGTCCGGCAGGGGGTTCATGCATGTCCCGCAGTTGGTTTCAGCGAGTCCAAAGCGTGCTTCCAACGTGCCTGATAGGTTGTTCTGGCACGTCTGGTGGGTGTTTCATGCATTTTCTGTGGGTGTTTCAGATGTAACTTGCAGGTGGTTCAGGCGTGTCCAGTGAGTGGGTCAGGCTTGACCAAAGGATGGTTCAGATATGTCCAGCTGGTTGTACCGGCTTGTCTGGCAGGTGGTTCTGGCATGTCTGGCATGTGTTTTAGGGGTGTCCATGGGGTGCTCCACGCTTGATGGGAATGTGGTTCAGACGTTTCCAGCATGTGGTTCAGGATTGGCCAGCGGGGGATTCCTGTGTGTCTAGCAGGTGGTTCTGGCATGTCTGCTGTGTGGTTCTGGCGTGTCCATCAGATTGTAACAGCGGTTTGGATGGGTGGTTTCGGTGTGACCAGTGGGTGGTTCAGGTGTGTCCAGTGGGTCGTTCAGGCAAATATGCCAGGTGGTTCTGGCGTGTCTGGGAGGTGGTTCCGGCGTTTCTGGCATGTCATTCCAGCACATAGGGAAGGTGGTTCCATTGTGTCCAGTGGCTGGTTCCAGCATATATGGTGCGTGGTTCCAGCACGTCCAGTGGGTGCTTCTGGTGTGTCTGGTGGGTGGTTCCAGAGTTTCTGTCAGGTGGATCAGGCATGTCCAGTGGGTACTTCCAGTGTGTCCAGCAGGTGGTTCCAATTTGTCTGGTGGTGGTTCCGGTGTTTCTGGCACCTGGTTCCAGTGTGTCTGGCATGTGGTTCAGGCATCTCTGACAGATGGTTCAGACTTGTCCAGCTTGTGGTTCAGTCTTATCCAGCACCTGGTTCCGGCATGTGTGGCACCTGGTTCTGGCATATTTGGCAGGTGGTTCTGGGTTGTCCGGAGGGTGGTTCCAGTGTGTCTGGCCCATGATTCTGGTGTATCTGGAAGGTGGTTCTGTCGTGTCCATCTGCTGGTTCAGGCTTGTCTGGCAGGTGGTCCAGTCATGTCTGGCAGCTGGTTCTGGCCTATTTAGCAGGTGGTTCTGGTGTTTGCAGTGTGTGGTTCCGGCATTTGTGGCACCTGTTTCTGACTTATCTGACAGGTGGTTGCAGCGTGTGCGGAAGGTGGTTCCAGCTTGTCCTGCAGGTGGATCATAGGTGTCCATTGGGTGGTTCAGTTGTTTCTGGCGGGTGGTTAAATTGTGTCCAATGGGTGGATGAGTTGTGTCTGGCAGGTGGTTCTGGCGTGTCTGGCAGGTAGTTCTGGTGTGTCCATCAGGTTGTTCCTGCATGTTAGTCAGGTGATTCTGGTGGGTCTGGCAGGTGGTTCCAGCATATCCTGCAGGTGGATCATGTGTGTCCGGCCGGTGGTTCAGCCTTGTTCGGTGGGTGGATCATTGGTGTCCAGTGGGTGGATCAGTCCTGTCTGGTGGGTGGTTACAGCATGTCTGTGGTGTGGTTCTGGCATGTCCGGCAGGTGGTTCCGGCATGTCCAGCGGGTGGTTCTGGTGTGTCCAGCCTGAGGTTTCTGTTGTCCAGTGGGTGGATCAGGGTTGTCCGGCAGGTGGTTCCAATGTGTCCAGCAGATGGTTCTGGCGTTTCTGGCAGGTGATTCTGGCATGTGCAGATGGTGATTCCAGCATGTCCTGTGGGTGGATCATTTCTGTCTGGTGGGTGGTTCAGTTGTTCTGGCATGTGATTCACTTGTGTCTGTTGGGTGAATCAGTTGTTTCTGGTGGGTGGTTCCAGCGTGTCCAGCAGGTAGTTCCGGCGTGTTTGTCATGTTGTTCCAGCATCTTCATTTTGGCGGGGCCAGTAGGTGGTTCCAGTGTGGCCTGCACATGGATCATGTGTGTCTGGAAGGTGGTTCCGGTGTCCAGCCAGTGGTTCAGCCTTGTTCTGCAGGTGGATCATTGGTGTCCAGCAGGTGGATCAGTCATGTCCGGAGGACAGGTCCAGCATGTCAAGTGGGTTGTTATGGAGTGTCTGGGGCTTGGTTCTGGGGTGTTATTTCTCCACAAATTTTCATTATTTCTCTTTTTCTGCTGACTTTGGTTTTTGTTTATTCTTCTTTTTCAAGTTCTGTTGGGTGGCATCTTATTTGAGATTTTTCTTGTTTTTGTTGAGTTGGGCCTGTATTGCTATGAATTTCCCTGTTAGAACTGCTTTTGCTGCAACCCATAAGAGTTGGTCTGGTGTGTTTTCCTGTGCATATTTATCCAGCTTTTAAAAATTTTTCCTTTGATTTATTTAGGTCCAACAGTTGTTCAGTAGCATGTTGTTTAGTCTCCACATCTTTGTGATTTTCCCAGCTTTTTGTCTTGTAGTTGATTTTTAGTTTCATAGCATTGTGGTCAGAAAAGTGGCTTGATATTATTTCAGTCTTCTTAAATTTATGGAGGCTTGCCATTTTTCCCAGTATATACTCTATCTTTGAGAACGTTCCATGTGCACTTGAGAAGAATGTGTATTCTGCTGTTTGGGGATGGAATGTTCTATATATATCTATTAAGTCCATCTGCTCAAGTGGTTCACATAAATCCACTATGTCCTTGTTGACTTTCTGTCTGTATGATCTGTCCAATGACGTAAGCGTGGTATTGATGTCCTCTACTATGATTGTGTTGCTGTGAATTTCTCCCTTAAGGTCTGTTCATAGTAGCTTTACGTACATTGGAACTCTTGCATTAGGTGTGTATGTATTCATTAATAGTATCTCCTCTTGGCAGAAAATCCCTTTTATTATTGTCTCCTGCCCCTCTTTGTGTCTCCTTGGCTTTTTTATCTTGAAGCCTGCTTTGTCTGATGTAAATATGGCAACACTTGCTTCCTTTATTTGCCATTGTCTTGGAGTATCATCTTCCATCCCTTCACACTAACCCTGTGTTGGTTTTTACAGCTGAGATGTGTTTCCTAGAGGCAGCATATTGTTGGGCCTTCTTTTTTAATCTACCCAGCTACTCTGTGTCTTTTGATTGGAAAATTCCATCATTTACATTTAGAGCTATTATGGATATTTTATGGCATAATACTTCGATTTTATCTGTTGTTTTCCAGCTGTTCTATGTTTCCACTGTTTCCCTTCCCTTGTATGTCTGACTGCTATTTCACTTTGGAGGTTTTCTGTGGTGGTTTTGTCAGTTTTCTTTTTATTTATGAATTGTATCTCTGCTCTAATTTTTGTTTCGTGGTTACTGTTACATTTGTATAAAAGATCTCAGATGAGATAGTCCATTTTCTGACAGCCTCTTTTCTCCATTAGTCTAAGCCGTTTCCATATCTTTCCTGCACCCTATCCTGTTTTTCATACACTTTTGTTTCTTAGTAAGTTCTTTCTTGCATTGAGTGGAAGTGTACTATCTTATTTCTCCTACCCATCCTGTCTTTTGGAGACACATAGTGCAGGCTGAATCCCAGTTCCACAGAACATCCTTAGAAATATGTGAAGATGGTCATCAAGTCTTCTCAATCTTTTTGAGTTGAAACATCTCCAGTTCATCAGCCATCCCTTACAAAACATGATTTCATGTCAGTCACCACATTGGTGGTTTCTTTTGTTTTAATTCATTTTTAAACTGCAGAATTTGGAAGGAAATGCACTACTTTAGGCATAGCTTGATAAGCAAAATACATACTCATGTCTCATATTAGAGCACTTTTCTTCTATTAGTATAAGTAAGAGTATTCTCTTGCTTCTTGTACATACTGTATATGATTACAACTCTATCCTTTTGATGACCACATCATACAGTGATGACAATATCATACATTGAGTTAAAGAAAAAAGAAAACCACTAGATCTTTCTAACTATACATTCATCCTGTTTTTATGCATTAGTCTTGGGGTTAACCCTGGGAAGTTATGTTTCTCTTGTTAGATTTCTTTTGATTGGGTTTAACTACAATCCTAATTTTGGTTGACTCTAAGGTTTCTAGCTTAAAAGAAGAAGTAGGTGACTATGCCATCAGCTGAGATAAAAAAATACAGGAGAAATGAGTGTGTGTACATTCATGCATGTGTGCATGCATGAAAGGAGAACTGAGGATGGAAAACTGAGGAATCCCAATATTAATAGGCAGTTAGGAGGAAGAGTGATGTCAGTGTCATGGTTGAATGAGCTTGCCCAGGACCCTCTCCCCTCCAACATACAACCAAAAGGAGCAACCATAGTATAAAAAAAATTATCCTAATAGCACAGGAATCCTCAGAGACCCACAGCAGCCAAACAACGGAGGGCAGAGAGGCTGGAGTCCCCCTCATAGGAGTTGTAACTGGGTAAGAGAGAACTTTGCTACCTCCCCTAAAGACTGAGGTTGCTGCCATGGGAGGCTCTGTGAGGGAAGGACTGCAGGAGGGGCCATGCATCAGTAGGATCACTCAGGACTCCCTAGCGCCCTTGCAGCCCAGGCAGAAGTCCTCTAACTAGGTGAAAGCTTTCACAGGCGGTGACCTCATTAAGCCAAGATGCCAGGAGAGCAGATAGAGCTGATCAGGAAACCCAGCTCTGTGTGAAAGAGCAAGTGCCCCCCCACCTTCAACCCGTGCTGTGCCATGCCATCTTGGCTGAAGGTGGAGGGCTCAGAATATGTGGTTCTTGACCCCCATCTAGTGGAGACAGGCAGTACATGCAACCAAATTATATCACAATGGGGAAGACCAGTCCATCTTCCAGCATCCGTCCATCTTCCAGCATCTGTCAACTCATCAAATCTCCAGACCAGAGAGAAAACAAACACCCAGAATTATGTCCTGAGGACTCAGAAATAAGTAAACTAAACGACAATGAATTCAGAATAGCTATTGTGACAAAACTCAATGAGGTAAAGGAAAATATAGAGAAGTCAACGAGTTCTGGAGTTACTTCACAAAAGAGATTGAAACTATAAAGAAGAATCAATCAAAAGTACCAAAGATGAAAAATACAATGGAAGAAATAAAACATAATACAGATTCCCTAAATGCCCATGTGGACGCCATAGAGGAGCAAATCAGCATAACTGAAGATAGGTTGAATGGCTCCAGACAGAGGAAGAGCGAGAACTAAGACTAAAAAGGAATGAAGGAAACCCCCAAGAAATAACCGACTCAATGAGGAAATGCAATACAAGAATTATTGGTATCCCTGAGGGTGAAGAAAAGGAGAAAGGAGCAGAAAGCATGCTCAAAGAAATAATAGCAAAGAACTTCCAAATCTAGGAAATGAGAGAGAAATGTGTGTGGAGGAAGTTTGCAGGTCACGTAGATATGTCAATGTAAAAAGACCTACTGCAAGGCATATAGTAGTAAAACTTGCAAAAGTGAATGACAAAAAGAATACTCAGGCCAGCCAGGCAGAAGAAAATAACCTACAAAGGAACCCCTATCAGACTTTCAGCAGATTTCTCTGCAGAAACCTTACAAGCTAGGAGAGATTGGAATGACATATTCAAACTTTAAAAGATAACAATCTTCAGCCAAGAATACTCTATCCAGCAAAAATATCCTTCAAATATGAAGGAGAAATTAAATCTTTCCCAAACAAAAGCTAAGGGACTTCACAGCCACAAGACTCCCCCTACAAGAAATCCTCAAGAAGTCCCTCATACCTGAAAAAAGAGAAAAAGGGAGAAAGAGGTCACAAAACACAGAGTAAGGAGACAAATAGAATCAGAATAGAATAGCAAATATACAACTATAGCATTAAGATAAAGGGAAGGAAAACACCAAAAACAGAGACAACCTTGTCACTTTAACACAAACTCACAACGCAAATTCGAATAAGAGATGACAATAATAACTTAGGAGGGGAGAAGGAAAGTGACTGAATCAATTTAGGCTAAGGAAATAAGAGGCCACCAGAAAATTGACTATGTTATACATGAGATTGTGAATACAAACTTCAGGTAGCCACTAAACTTAAAAACAGAACAGAGACACAAAAAACAAATAAGGAAATAAGGAACTGCAAAAGTCAATGGGTAGGCCAAAACACACAGGAGGAGAAACAAAGGAAATGCAGGAAAACTGGAAAATGAGTGACAGAATGACAGCATTAAGCCCTCATGCATCAATAATCACCCTAATTGTAAATGGCATGAACTCTCTAAGAAAAAGACACAGAGTGGCAAGATGGATTAAAGAACAACATCCAACAATCTGTTGCCTCCAGGAAACACACCCCAGTCCCAATGACAAATACAGGCTCAGAGTGAAGGGGTGGAAGATGATAATCCAAGCTAATGGCAAGCAAAAGCAAGAAGGTATTACAATACTTATATCAGACACAGTAGATTTCAAGATAAGGCAGGTATATAATAGTATATCATATATAATAGATAGAAGGTCAGTATAGAATAATCAAAGGGACACTAGATCAAGAAGAAATAACACTTATAAATATCTATGCACCCAACACAGGAGAACCAAAGTTCATAAAGCAACTATTAAAAAAATAAAAAGAAGATATCAAAAATAACACAATAATAGTAGGGACCTGAACAACCCACTCACATCAATGGACAGATCATCCAGACAGAAAATTAACCAGGAACTTGTGGAATTAAACAAAAAGCTAAAACAGTTGGACTTAATAGACATATATAGAACACTCCAACCAAAAACAGCAGAATACACATTCTTCTCAAGTGCACATGGAATATTCTGAAGGATACAACATATGCTGGGAAACAAGGCAAGCCTCTATAAATTAAAAAAAAAATGAAATAACACAAGCATCTTCACCAATCATAATGCTATAAAGCTAGAAATTAATTACAAGAAAAAAGCTGAGAAACGGACAAAGATGTGGAGACTAAACAATATGCTATTGAACAAGCAATGGATCACTGAGGAAATTAAAGAAGAAATAAAAAAATATCTGGAGACAAAGGAAAATGATAACATGCCATACCAACTCATATGAAATACACCAAAAGCTGTATTAAGAGGGAAATTCATCGCAATACAGGCACACCTTAACAAACAAGAAAAATCCCAAATAAGCAACCTCAAATTGCACCTAAGTTAGAGAAAGAAGAACAAACAAAGCCCAAAGTCAGCAGAAGGAGAGAAATAATAAAAATCAGAGCAGAAGTAAATGCTATTGAAACAAAAAAGGCAGAAGAAAGGATCAATGAAACAAAGAGCTGGTTCTTTGAGAAGATAATAAAAATTGACAAACCCCTAGCCAGACTTACAAAGAAAAAAAAGAGAGAAAGCGCCAATAAACAAAATCAGAAGTGAAATATGAGAAATAACAGACTCTGCAGAAATACAACAGCTTATAAGAGAATACTATGAAAAACAATATCCCAACAAAATGGATAACCTAGAGGAAATGGATAAATTCTTAGACTCTTACAATCTCCCAAAGCTAAGACCAGAAGAAGCAGACAATCTGAACAGACCAATCACAAGGAAGGAGATTGAAACAGCAATCAAAAGCATCCCAAAGAACAAAACCCCAGGACCAGATGGCTTTCCTGGGGAATTCTACCAAACTTTCAGAGAGGATTTAATACCTATCCTTTTCAAGTTATTCCAAAAAATTAGGGAGGCTGGAACACTTCCTAACACATTCTAAAAGGCTAACATCACACTGATACTAAAGGCTGACAAGGACAGCATGAAAAAGGAGAACTACAGGTCAATAATGCTGATGAACAAAGATGCAAAAACTCTTAAGAAAATTTTGGCAACTCGCATTCAACAATACATCAAAAGGATCATACATCGTGATCAAGTGGGATTCATACCAGGGACAGAGGGATGGTTCAACATCTGCAAATCAATCAACGTGATCCATCACATCAACAAACTGAGGAATAAAAACGACATGATCATCTCAACAGATGCAGAGAAGGCATTTGGCAAGATCCAACAGTGATTTATGATAAAAACTCTGAACAAAATGGGGATAGATGGAAATTACCTCAACATAATAAAGGCCATATGTGACAAACCCACAACCAACATCATACTCAATGGGAAAAAACTGAAAGTCTTCCACCTGAAAACAGGAATGAGACAAGGGTGCCCTCTATCACCACTCTTATTCAACATAGTACTGGAGTTTTTGGCCAGAGCAGTTAGGAAGGTAAAAGAAATAAAAGGAATCCAAATGAGCAGTGAAGAAGTGAAACTCTTGCTGTTTGCAGACGACATGATCTTATATATAGAAAATCCCAAAGAATCGATTAGAAAACTATTAGAAATAATCAACAACTACAGCAAAGTTGCAGGATACAAAATCAACTTACAAAAATCGATAGCATTTCTATACTCTAATAATGAACTGACAGAAAAAGAACTCAAGAACACAATATCATTCACAATCACAAAGAAAAGAATACAATACCTCTGGGTGAATTTAACTAAGGAAGTGAAAGACCTATACAACGAAAACTACAAGGCTTTCCTGAAAGAAATGGATGATGACATAAAGAGATGGAAAGACATTCCATGTACATGGACTGGAAGAATAAAGATAGTTAAAAGGTGCATACTACCTAAAACAATCTACAGATTCAATGCCATTCCAATCAGAATCCCAATGTCCTTCATTACAGAAATAGAATGAAGAATCCTAAAATGCATATGGGGCAACAAAAGACCCCAAGTTGCTAAAGAAATCCTGAGAAAAAAGAACAAAGCTGGAGGCATCACAATCCCTGACTTCAAAACGTACTACAAAGCTATAGTAATCAAAACAGCATGGTAATGGTAGAAAAACAGGTGCACAGATCAATGGAACAGAATTGAAAGCCCAGAAATAAAACCACACATCTATGGACAGCTAATCTTTGACAAAGGAGTTGAGGGCCTACAATGGAGAAAAGAAAGTCTTTTTAACAAATGGTGCTGGGAAAACTGGGAAACCACATGTAAAAGAATGAAAATTGACTATTCTTTTTCATCATTCACAAAAATAAACTCTAAATGGATCAAAGACCCAAAGGTAAGACCTGAAACCATAAGACTTCTAGAAGAAAATGTAGGCAGTAGACTCTTTGACATCAGTATTAAAAGGATCTTTTCAGACACCAGGTCTTCTAGACAAGGGAAACAGAAAGAATAAAGAAATAGGACTTCATCAGACTAAAGAGCTTCTTCAAGGCAAGGGAAAACAGGACTGAAACAAAAAGAAACACCACTAATTGGGAAAAAAATATTTGCAAGTCATATATTTGACAAATGGTTAATCTCCGTAATATATAAAGAACTCACACAACTAAACAAGAAAAAAACCAACCCAATCAAAAAATGGACAAGAGACATGAACAGACATTTCTCCAAAGAAGATATATGGATGGCCAACAGGCACATGAAAAGATGCTCATCATCACTGATCATCAGGGAAATGCAAATCAAAACTACACTAAGATACCATCTTACACCCATTAGAATGGCAAAAATAACCCAAACAAAAAGTAACAAATGTTGGAGAGGATGTGGAGGAAAAGGAACCCTCATACACTGCTGGTGGGAATGCAAACTGGTGCAGCCACTATGGAAAACAGTATGGAGATTCCTCAAAAAATTAAAAATAGCAATACCATATGACAAAGCTATCCCACTACTGGGTAGCTATCCAAAGAGCTTGAAGTCAGCAATCCCAAAAGTCCCATGCACCCCTATGTTTGTTGCCGCATTATTTACAATAGCCAAGATGTAGAAGTAACCTAAGTTCCCATCAACTCATAAAGAAGATATGGTGTATATATATATATATATACAATGGAATACTACTCAGCCATAAAAAGGATAAAATCGTCCCATTCAAAACAACATGGATGGACCTTGAGGGAATTATGTTAAGTGAAATAAGTCAGATAGAGAAGGACAATCTCTGTATGACTCAAGTCATATGAGGAATTTAAACATGTAGACAAAGAGAACAGATTGGTCGTTACCAGGGGAAAGGGGGGTGAGGGGGTGCAAAGGGTAAAGCAGTGCACCTACACCATGACTGACAAACAATAACTTCCAAGTGAAATTTCACAAGATTGTAAACTATCATAAACTCAATAAAAATTAACTTTAAAAAAAAGAAGCAGCTGGGAGAAAGGAGGCAATAGAAGACACCAAGAAGGGGTGAGCCATAGTTTATGATGAAAAGGAGAGGAGTATCCTGAAGCTGGACTGATTGTGTATTCAGGATTATGGTAGAGACCTGAATACATAATGAACAGGACGTGGTCTCTGCCTCTGCTCCTGTTTTGACTTGCTCCATGGTTCAACTCTTCAGTTAATGGCACTACCTAGTCCATCATGCCTGAAGACTTGGAGTCGTCTTTTATTTGTCCTTCACACTCTCACATCTATTGGGTTAACCATATTTTACTGGCAAAACACCATTTTAAATTATAGCATACTTACTTGCAAAAGTGCACAAGTCTTGAGTATCTGGCTCAATGATTTTTTTTTTAACAATCTAAATGCACTATAATAACCACCCCCAGATCAAGGCATTCACTATTCTGGCCCTCCAGAAGCCTCTATCATGCCCCTTTGCAGAAATTACTCCCACCCAAGGTAACCACTACTCTGACTTCTATCGCTGTAGCTTAGTTTTGCCAGTTTTTGAACTTATGTAGAGTTCAAAATTATACTCCATGTACTCCTTTCTACAAGGCTTCTTTTATTAAACATCATGTTTGAGATTCATTCATATTGTTGCAGGTAATTGGTTTGTTTTTATATAGCTCTGTAGATCTGATTATTATTGCATAATGCATTAGCTTTGGTTATTGATAACTGCATAACATGCCAATCCAAACTTAGTGGAGTGAAAGAACAACCATTTTATTAGTCGGATTCTGTGGGTTAGGAATTTGGTAGGGAGAAAATGCCCTGCTCTCTGATGGTTGGGGTCTAGAATCATTTAGAGGCTCTTTCACTCACGTGGATGGTACCTTGGCTGGGATGTCTTGAAGACCAGGATCCTCTGTGATCATTCACAAGGGTACCTACATTTCTTGTTTTGAAAAGTAGCTGTTTTATTTTTCCAATGGTACATCTAAAATACAATTTCCATGGAGATGGAAACTTCTACTTGAAAGTTGCTCTGCTTCTTTGCCACTTTTGGGTCCCAGGTGACCTGTTCATATAGTGTTCACCTATTGCTGATACAAAGGCTGTACTGGGGTTGGTGATCATATATGACCAGAGGCAAGTTAATGTTAGTATCCAGAAGCAGAGATTCCTTTGAGGAAGGGAGGAGGTTTAGGAAATGCTTGATGAGCACAGTCTGTCTGGTATTGGATAAAATCACAAGAATTTGGGGATGAACTTCTGCCTCCTCATCCTGGACCCTGGTCTTGAGATACCAAGTATAAGTGGACATGGTGTGTGTCAGGGCTTGTGTTGGTGGTCTATTTTCTTCAGTGCATATGATTCATCTTCTGTTTGGGAACTAAGTCTTATCACCTGATCACCAGCATAACAGTTGCTATGAAGGTGACTGTGCCCTGGTTGCAGATTCTCCACAAGGAGATTCTCCATGAGGCCTTAGCTCTTCACAGCTTGTTGTCTGGCTTCCCTGAGCAAGCTTCCTGAGAGTGGCATATCCTTGGAAGTCACATCACACCACTTCCACAGAACAACACTTCTATTCTGTTGATTGAAGTAGGTACACGCCTGCCTAGTTTCAAGGGGAGGGAACCTAAACCTCACATATTTATGGTATGTGTCTCCAAGAATTTGTGGCCAATTTTTATAACCACCATGAACTAGATACCAGAATTCATTTATCCATTCTATTGTAGATGGATATTTGAGTACTTTCTACTTTGGAGGAATGAAGAGAATGATGCTCTAATCATTCTTGCTCCTTTCTCTTGATTCAAATGTTTAGATTTTAGTTGACTGCATGTCTAAGAGTAGAATTGATGGTCATGTTGTATATGTGTCTCCAGCTTTAACATATAGATCCTGCCAAAAAGCTTTCCAAAGTGGCTGTACTAATTCATGTTCCTACCAGCAATGTGTGAGCCTTCCAGTTGTTCTGCAGTCTCCCCTCCACTTGCTGCCATCAGCTCAGCATTTCAAAACTGTTTTTAACCATTCTCTGGTTGTATAGAAGATCTCAGTGTGGTTGAATTGTCATTTCCCTGATACCTACTCATTTTAGCACATTTCCATATGCTTGTTGGCCATTGGGACACTCTGTGTTGTGAAGTGCCTGTTGAAGTCTTTTGCCCAGTTTTAACCAATTGGTTTGTTTGTCTTCTTTCTTACCACAGTGCTGAAGATTTTCTGTATTCTCCATGAGAATCCTTTGCTGGATATTTGAATTGGAACAATCTCTTCACATCCTGTGACTTGCCACTTCCCTCTTGTAATATGTCTCATGATGAACGAAAGTCTAAATTTTAATGAATCCCAGTTTACCAATCTTTTCTTTTATGGAGAGTGTGTGTGTGTGTGTGTGTTTGTGTGTCTTCTTTAAGAAGATTTTGCTACCCTGTAGTCCTGAAGTTCTTATGTTGTCATCTAGAAGATTTATTATTTTGCCTTTTACCTGTAGGTCAAAGTGCCCAGGAATTGAGTTTTGTATGTTGTGAGGGTAGGGGTCAAGGTTTCTTTTATATCCATATAATTATCTCTATAAGTAATAATAGGTAGCATTGGGACAGGTGGACACAAGCCTGGGAGTTAGGGGTCCCGTATTCTCAGTCTTAACCTTCCTTTAAAGCACCCTCTGAACTTGGGGAGGTGATTTTCCCAGGTCTCCCTCCTCTCAGGCTCCTTCCTTTCTTCTATTCTTCCTTCCACACTCCTGTCCTCCCTCCATTCCTTCTTTCCTCCCATCTATCCATCCAACCATCTGTCCAGATATCAATGTGTCAAACTGTCCTTCTGCCTGTCTGCCTGTTTGTCCTTCTTCTCTCCTTCCATCCTCTTTCCTCCCATCTCTCCAACTTCTCTTCCTTGTCTTTATTCTTCCTGTTTTCCCTTTGACTCTCCATTTGTCCACTCTTCCTCTGTCCATCCAGGTATACCCTCTGTCTGTGCCTCTACTTATCTCTTTCTTCTGTCTCTCTCTTCTTGAAGCACACTCACTCTCTTGGGTTCATCTCCTTCACAGGCTTGCTCATCCCTCTACTCACACAATCCCTCCTTCTGCCACTCACATTTATGGCTCACCTGTGGATAGTTGTCCTGGGACAGCCACTACTGGAGTGCAGATGAGGTTGTGGGGCTTCACCCACTGTGTGGGAGGCTCTGTCCGACCCTGAAAAGAGCCCTTTCCACAGCTCCTGAGTCAGGAAGCAAGTTCCTGACTACTTCCTCATCGTCTGAGCAACCAGAAGCCACCATAGGCCTAGAGGGCCCCTCTGCCTTCCCCAGAGGAGCTCTCCAGCCCCACACCTCCACTGCCCAATTATCACTCATGAGCTGGGAAGCCGAGGTGTGCAATTCTGCTTTTCAGGCAATCATGCTGATCACTAAGATTATACCAATAATCCAATCTGATGCAGCCCTCAGAGAGCCCTGGTCTTGTTAAATTCACAGAACATTCTAATTGAAGGTGGGATGTTTTGAGGAGAAGCACCTGGCATCCTTTGGGTGGGAAGAGCTTTGTGGAGGACGTTTTGCCCAGTTGGGGTCTTTAAGAAAGAGTAGGCATTATATAGGGAAATAGGGTGTGTATTGAGGAGCAATCTGCAAGTGGAATTGGTATTACTGGCAGGGGAGGAAGGAGGAGCTGAGAGATATACTGACTTCAACTTGGATGAGCACAGCGGTGGGTGGTGGTTCCACTGGGAGCAAAGGCAGCAGATGATAATGAGTTGAGGACTCTGATCTTGTCTCAGGCCAGCTGTCAGTGATGGCCATCTCACCCCATCTCTTCTTGCAACTATGGGGCATGAGCTGAAGGTCCTCACACTGAACTTCAGCATCTCAAACCTCCAGTATTCAACAGACATGAGCAAGGGCTCAGCGACATTTAACTCCACTGAGAAGGTCCTGCAGCACCTGATGAGACCCTGGTGCCCACAGCTCCTGGTAGGATGAGTCCCAGCTAGCTGTTCCCCACCTACTGTCTTTCCTGCTCATCCTCCTCCTGCCTCCTCCCAAGCTTGGATCCTTGTTCAAGAAGAGCAGCCTGGGCCCTTTGTCCTTGGGTTGCAGACTGATCTCCCTCAGGGAAGTCCCTTTTCTGAGTGTTTGAGAGTCATGAACACTTTTGGAGACCACCCCAGTTTTCACTCTTCCCACTAACTGCCAATTTGCTCCTCCCTCTCTCTGGCCCCCAATATCAGAGGATTCAGGACATCTCTCTAGACTCCCCACATTCCTCAATTCCAAGGCCTGCAGAGGATGGGGCCACCACCAGCGTGGGAGCTGTCTGCACCTACTACCCTGACCCCATGGCTTGAGATGGAGAGTGTGACAGAGACACCATGTGACAGAGAGAAGCATTCCTGGGAGCTGAACCAGCTGATCCACAGTGTCACAATGAGGTACCTCTACTCCCTGGTCAGGGACATCCTTTTTGTCACTCGTGAGTGTTCATGCTGAGCTTGGATTGACAGTGATCATTACTTATGCTTCTTCTGCTTTATTTCCTCTCTAACAAGTCACCCCATGTTCTGATTTGGGGAACACAGAAACTGCATATGTAGAAAGTTTCAACTTGCAAATGGAGGCTGTACTGTACATGGATTTGTAGATCCAAATCATAAAAAAGTTAATTATCTCGGTAATAATTTTTATATAGATTGCGTGGACAAATGATAATATCTTGGTTATAATGGATTTAAATATACTATTAAAATTAGTTTCACGTGTTTATTTTTACTTTCTTAATTGTGGCTACTAAGAGAAGTTTAAATTCCATAAGATAGAGTTTGAAATTCTACTGCTGGGCAGCACTGTTAAGCCATGAAAATAAAGCCCAGAGAAAGTGGTTAGGGACAATTTTTCCAAGGAAAGGGGTCAATCCAACCCACGCGGCAAGATGCAGAAAACAGTCTCATCACACACATACACACACACACACACTCACGCACACACTCACAAAACAAAACCAACATCATCATAGAGTTGCACCACTACTCCTACATTGTCCTAAGTGGACGAACCTCAGGAAAGAAGACAGAAGTCAAGAGAATTTACCAACCAGGAAGATATGAAACCAGAGAGTAAATGTCAGGATCTTTTGTGAGGTTCCCAGTGGTGGATTTTGTTAGTGATTCAATATGTTAGGGAGAATTTTGCTAGAAGGGTTGTTACAGAACTCACCTTTCCTTTCCTATGTAGAAATATACAAGTTGTGTAAAGAATAACAGCTGTAGCCAACCAATGAAAAGATGATAGAACACGAATATCACTCTTCTAAATCACTCCTGGATTAGTGAACCAGTCAGGGAACAGACGACATTGGATTAAGTTGGACCTCATTAGGCTGATTCTGACTTCATGACCATCCTATGGATTGTCTTATGCCAGGACCTCTGAAACATGCTGCCCCCACCACTCTTTTGCCACCAAGGTCCACCAACCAGACCAGTCCTTGCTGACAAATGCCCTGGCTGGGCCCCTTCTGACAACACCTGGAGGACTCTCCCTAAATCCCACTCTGTCACAGCGTTCTTCCACCTGCCACTAGCCAGGGAGACATTCCCTCCAAGGCTCACACTGTGTGTGTACCCAGTTCTGGAGACGGCACTTCTCCCTCAAGTGAAGAAAAGGATCCAAGTGCAGAGCCTGTGGGCTGCAGCCATTAGGACAAGGCCTGGGGTGTGCTGCCAGAGAGAAGAGAACCTGTAGTGGATGTGGCTCCCAGGGTTCAAGAAGCCTCCATGATTCCTGGATAGAATCCCAGAAGACGATGTAGGACAGAGGAGGAGTGCTTGGGTGTGACTCTGCTTGGGAATATCCGTAGGGAGGTGGATGTGCCATTGGTAATGCCTTCAACAATGTTGTTCATTCGTCTATACTTCCTGTCTCAGGGAGTGCTGTCTACATCCATCCAGGCACTACTATCCAAGGCTGGGAGCTGGGTCTCAGGGGAAAGGTGACCTCAAGAGTTACCATGGAATTACAAAATGGATGGGAGGCCTCAGCAGGAACTGACTTCAGGATCTGGTGGTATTTGAAGCCAGGCACTGATTTTCTGGCTGTGGGTGTAGGGGCTGGTGCCTCCTTCCAGGGAGAAGGGATGGCTCCCTGTGTTCTTAGGGGAAACCAGACCCAGGAAATAGATGAAATGATGGTTTCCATTCACAATGGACTTGTGAGGGGAAGCATTCAGCCCAGAAGAGACAGTCATGTTCCTGAGTCACTGGAAGAAGCTGCCTTTGTGTCTGCCAAGAATAAAGCCCTCCTTCATGGACTCACTTTATCCAAATGAGACCAAGAAGGAGGAAATCATGAGATACCCTTGCAGATGTGAGATCTGTGACAGTGGAGACTGTGCCTGGGAGGCTCTGAAAGGCCTCACAGAGGTGACATTTGCTGTGAGCACAGTGACAGATGTGAGGCACGCCTGCCTGTGTCTGGGAACAGTTTGAGTGTCAGGGAGAAGCCACCACTGGTGCAGAGACTCACAGGAAGAAGTGAGTCTGACCAGAGAAGGGCAGACAGGTGGCGGTGTGGCTGCAAGGATCCTGGGAAGAGAGGGATGGGAGATGGGGGCATGGCAGGGCCGGGTGTCAAGACTGGCAGCCTGTGCTTTTTCCCATTGCTCTCTGATGACATTGTTCCAAGATCGTGCCCCTAGAAAGTACAAATCCTTAAGATCTCACAAAGGCTGGGTGCCTCTGCCTCAAGGTCTCTCTGAAGCAGGGGCTATGTCTCTATTGAGGCTCAACTCAGGGAGGATTTGCTTCCAAGTTTACTCTCATGCATGTTGACAGGGTTTGTTTGGACTGAAGGTCTGAGTTCCTATCTGTCTGTTGGCCAACCATTCCCTCTGTTCTCTCCTCTGGAGCCTCTACATAGGGCAACTGAAAACATGTGCACTTGCTCCCCCTGTTCCAGAGAATTAAGAGGCAGAGAGAGAGAGAAAGATGGAAACAGGAAGAGAGAAAGAGGGAGGGGGCTGAAGAAAATGAGTAAGAAGGAAGGGCTAGGCTTTTCTTCTTAACCCTTGGTTGGGTGCCATCCCATCACCTTGGCTGCATTCTATTCAGAAGCCAGTTCCTAACCACTGTGCAGTTCCACAAGGATGTGCACAGCAAAAGACACTGAGCACCAGGAGCCATGGTGGAGGCTGCCTACAACATAGGCCGACGTGAGGCACTTGGGTCTGACTCTAAGTCAAACAGGAGACTGTGGAAGCTTTCATGCCAGTGAATAGCAATATGTTAATTTCCTCTAATTTCAACTCCCTAAAGGTGCAGACCTGGAAATGAGACCCAGAGGGGCAGTGACTTTCTCAAGTTCCCAGAGCTGGAACCCAGGCCTATCTTGAGGAATACTCCAGATGATATCCCATCACTTCTTGTCATTCTTTCATCTTTAAGTGTGTGCATCAGACACATGTGAAACCAGACGACAGGTGCTGTCACTATTGTCTCTTCTACAGCTGAGGACGTCCTGAGGGAGCTATTTCTGGCTTCGTCCCCATTATGCAGTTTGAGGGATTGAGGAAGCCCTGGGAGGCACAATGGCATTTCCAGGACACAGAACTTCTAGGAAAAAAGAGGTCTGAACTCAGCTGCATGTCCTCAAGCTGGAAGCCTGGTTCCATCTCAAGGTCCTTTGTGGGGCACTACCTGGCTATCTGTGTACAGTTCTGGAGATGACATGGGCGAGGAGGGTGAGCAGCCAAATGCCCAGAGGGGTTTTGGGTGGGTGTGATTGAAGGAAGGGGTCCAGGTAATGGAAGCTTGAGGAAGTGACCTCACTTCCTTGGTGACAGACCCCAACAGAACTTAGCACACTGGTCTCCAGGCACCCACATTCTAGACATAGCCTCCTATGGAGCTCACTTGAGTGGAGACACTCAACAGAGCAGGATGTTCTCATGTTGTCTCCCGACTTGTCGAGGCTCTGGCTTGAGGAAAGCCAAGAAGGAGAGACTTTTCAGTCACTGTAGACATTGACTTGGCCCTCACCTGCACCGCCTCTGGCCATTTGGCAGGAGGAGCCCTCAGGTAACACAGGGCAGGCCAACCGGGTTAGGCCACAACTGGGTCCCAACCCCAAACACTTTTGAGCCTCCTTGTGTGTCTGGGGGAGTGGAGTGAGGGCCGGCAGGGCAGAGCGGGGACCCACCCTGGGCAGGAGTGCTTTGCTCAGTGTTGGAAGCCTGGCAGTGTGTCATGATCGTAGCCTAGGTGGTGGCTAGCAGGATGGGAGAACGGATGCTGGGGACCAAGCTCCTCTACCCATATGTCAATCCCGAGCCCTCCAGGTGTCATCTCATTCCCTCCCTGGCTGGGTGTCTACACAGACGCTGCTATATACCAGATCTGTGCTGGGGTTTCCTCCTGTGGCCAAGTTGAGGCAGTCCCCTGAGACCTCCCGGCCCAGCTCTCAGGCACTGTCTTTGCAGAGCTGCATGCAAGAGGTGGTCGAAGAGCTGGCGGATGGCTTCGGGTACTCCATCTCCCTGGACATGGGGCAGCTGCACCGCACCACCATCAATAACCAGGGCTGCTCTGAGGTGAGAGTGGACACAGAGGGTCTTCTCACCCAGAACCCTGAGATGACCAGGGCCAGCCCAGAATCCAAACTCAAACTGACGTTCTCCTGGGACCCTAACAGGGCTGTCCCATGTGAGTGTCCCACAGTCCCATTCCCAAAGGAATCTGGACTTCCACTCCTCCCCACCAGCTGCATAGGAGGGTAGGAGGGCACTCTTTGCATCCTCCTAGGAAGATTAGAGAAAACATTGATGTCATTGTCACTTCCCACAAGGCCCTAAGTATCTTTGAATTTTGCCTTTTTTGGAACATAGAACCTAGATAAGGAGTTCTCCAAACTCCCTTTAATGGAAGAGAAATAACCATCAGCGTGGTTTTGAAGTCAAAGGGATTCTCAGAGTGTGTCACTACCTTGTACACTGTTTCCACACAGGGAGGGGTGAGGTTGCCACATAGCATTTCCGTCCAGGTCAGGGTCAGATCAAGCCTCAGGCAGTTTAGAGGGAATGTCCCTAAGCCCTCATTTTTGGCAGTTTTCAGTTCTGACCCACAGGACCTTGAGAAGTCACTTGGCATGCCTAAGCCTCTGTTCTCCTCTCTAGAGAGGGGGTGTCTGTTGAGGATTCACTGGGCTGGTGCTCTTCACAGAGCGAAGTCTATTGTTCCTCAGCGAACAAATGGCTCAATGTAGAATCCTTCACCTGACCAAAGTCACATTGTACTTTGAAAGCCCAGAACCTTGCTGAGTGTGGCAGCTCCTGTCTCTCCTGTTGCACATGTCTGAGAGGGCTAAGAGTTGCTGGGTGAGCTGCAGACCTCAATAATCCTGGTGGTGTTTGCACTGGTGGCCCTGACCCTGTGTCCCTCCTCATCCCACCCAGTGGAAGATGAGTCCATTTTCTCTGTAACTGAGGCCTGCAGGATGCGTGCCCTCCAGGCAGGCATGATGCTGGAGCTCTGAGAGTCTGTGGTCCCAGCCTTCCCTGGTAGAGTCCTCTGCAGTGTCACCACCTCCGTCTGCAGCTACTCAGCCATCAGCACATCCCACCAGGTCCTGGACCAGCTGTTTCCTAGGTGACTGCTGGCCACCTTCTCAGCATAGTGGTGACTCTGCCCACTGCCAGCTGTGTGTCTTGTCTTGGGAATGTCACCAAATCTCTCTGAGCCTGAGTTGGCTCCTCTGAAACATGGGGTGGGAGAGGATGAACTTGCTAGGGTTCTCCCAGGGATGGATGTGATCAGCCATCCAGGTGCTTCCTGGTGCCCAGCTCTGCAGAGAGGGCTGTGGGCCATGCTGTGGTTCTTGGTGGTGATTATTTCTCTGTCCCCCATGAAAAGTAGTCTTCCTCTCCCTACACTGGCTTGTGGATTTTTGAGTTTGGAAAAGCACCTGGAGAGCACTCTGTCAAGGAGTTTGAGATGCCATCCAGCTGGTCCTGGTGCTTGTCTTTGGTGTAGCCATTTAGGGATCTCTTGGGCCACAGAGGGGCCCCAGGCCCACTCAGACACCTGGGGTGGCTCTGGTTGGTGTTCATTCAACAATGTCTATGAAGGACCTACTCTCTGCAGGACTTCTGGAGATACTGTCACTGAATGAATGAAGCAGACACCCTTCCTGGGCCTCCACTCTAGTCTAAGAGTCAGACAGTCACACTTGACATCATTCGCAGGTCCCATCGACCCTACATCCCAGGCAATGTCCTCTCCCCTTTGGGACATCTGGAGGCAGCTTGCCCCATTGTGTGAGGGAAGCTGGAGCACAGGACCGCCTCCAAAAGTGAGAGGTCTTTGGGTCCAGATGGAGGGCCTACTGTCTCTAGCAAACAGGTTTGGGGGAGAGGATAGAGGCTGTGGCTGGGGCAGGCCTGGGAGTACACTGCATCTCACTCATCTTTTGATTCCCTTGGGAGGGCTAAGTTGTGGTGGCTTCCACTCCAGCAGGACCAAACTCAAAGAGAGCTGTGCATGGGCCCCAGGCCCCCTGAGAACCGGAAGGGAGACTGAGCTGAGTTGTCCCCTAGAGACCCATCCCCAGCAGAGTCCCAGCTCCTTCTGTCTCCCTTTCTCCACATCCACCCCTTGTGAGCGCCACCACCAGGTCCAGAGCAGGAGGTGCATGAGCAAGCTGCTCACAAATTTTCCTGAGTCTTCATTCCAGTGGCCCACTGCATGGAGGGCTGGGGTGGGCTGTGTCCAGACCCTTGGAGCGAAGAGTGTCAGTGTGAACAAGAGACTCCCCCAGACTCTGTGCTCAGCCTGCTGGATGAACAGGCCTGTCACTCACTGCCAGGACAGCCAGCTGGGGACCAAGGCTGGAATCAGGGCTGGGATCAGGCCCTCCTCTGGAGAGGGAGGTGCTGGCACAGGGGTGCAAATGCTAACAAGATGCCTTGGGCGGGCAGTGTTTAGGGAAAGGCCGGGTCTCTGACTCTCTGGCCCATCTGCCTCCCCCCAGTGCAATCTATTTGATGCTGGGAACCTGGCTGGACCAAGGACAAGATTGCAGGGAACCCCTGCAGTTTCCCTATTGGACCTTGATGCTGGCCACTGTTTACATCAGCTTTGGTGCTCAGTCGTGGAGGGCCATGCCTAACTTCTGCCAGGACACCTGGAGCATCTCAAGGCCATTGAGGCTGAGCAGAAAGGTGAGGGGACTTCAATCTGGGAAAACTGCCTGTGCTGGGGTCCATGGGCTAGAGTTATCTTAAAGGCAGTGGAGTCTTTCCTGTCTTTGGAAAGGCACAGGAACTGTCAGGTGTGTGGGTGAAACTTTCTCTTTATCCTGCTCCAGAGCCAGCTCCAAAGCTCCTACCACTTGCAGAGCCAGAGCCAGTGCCAGCCCCTGGGCTAGAGCCAGCTCCAGCTCCAGCCCCACCACCTGTGGTAGAGCTGGAGCCAGCAGCCCCTGCATCCGTCCCTCCAGGGCCAGAGCAAGGGCAACCATTAAAGTCAGCCCCAGTGCCAGCTCCTGCACTGGAGCCCACTGGAGGCTGTGCTCTACTGAGCCTCCCAGTTCCATCTGCACCAGTCATGAGCCTGCCGGATCCAGACCCAGAGCCCACCTGCCCCGGGTCTGTGACCACTGAGAACCAGCTGAGGGAGGAGAAGCTGAACCTCTTGGACTTCCCTCCCCAGCTGGTGGCAGAGCAGATAACGAGGATGGCTGTGATGAGCAGTGGGGCTCGTAGGGCGGGTGGGCCCTGCTGCCCTGTGCCATGAGCCGTTCACACCTGCCATTCCCTGATCCAGAATCCGATGATCTGGGTCCAAATCCATGAACCCTCCCTTACCAACACTGTGACCTGGGCAGCTTTCTTCCCCCCCGCCAAGCACTCGTTGTCCCATAGCGAACAGGGAACAGTAGAGATGGACACTCAGAGCACCTGCTGCACAGGGTCGCTGTGCCAATGAATTAGGTGGAAAAGAGTGGAAGTTGGGCAGAGTCTGGCCCTTTGGTGGGGGATGGGCACTCACTGGAGTGCTGCCAGGTCCTCAGGTGGATCCCCCATCTGCCCAGCTGGCCCAGACAGCCTCAGCACTTATCAGGCACTTGGTATGTATTGACTCCACTGGAGACACTCTAACAAAGCCTGTGGTTGTCTCTGCCTCGGGGGAATGCACATGGGAATGGGGAGTGGGACCCAAAGGGGACTGGGATGGGTGGAAGATGGCCCCTGTGGTGGGCAGGTGTGGGCTGCGTTCTGGAACTTGGAAGACATGAGACAGGGCTGGGAGCAAATGCCCCTCCCTTCCCCACAGTACTGTATCCCGGGTCATCCTGGATTGGGTGTATTCAGTGGACACAGACAAAACCCAGGGATTCCCACAAGCCTCAGGCCACATGCTCTGCTTCCTGAGCTCCAGCTCTGATCTCATGCTGCATGGGCCTACGGGGGACTGCAGGCACCGAGCAGGGGTGCAGTAGGGCTGAGTGACACTCCGAATCTTCTTCAGGAGCTCTTCAAGACGTTGGTGCCTGCCCACGGCCTCAGCTCCTTCTGGTCCCAGTGCAACAACAGGGAACATGAGTACCTGGCACCCACTGTCCATGACGCTGTGATACACAACAACACCGTGGCCAATTGCATCCCTGTCACCTGCCTTGGGGACCCAAGCATGACAGTGCAGGACAGGGCCAGGATGGTGGAGCTCTGGATCTGAGTGGCTGAGGTAAGTTGTGGCAGGCCCTGTCCAGAGGTGTGGGAATTGCCTCTTGTTTCTCAGCTCTCAGGATTCAAGCCTGTGGCCTGAGTCCTTCAACCCTCCTGCCAGGGCCACACTGACCTTGACTTGAGGTCCCAGTGGGGACAAGCTCACTTCCTTCCTTGTGTTGAGCTACAAATCCTTGTGCCTGCAAGTGTTACTCATTGGGTCCCAGGTGTCCCCTCCCTGGCTTCCCTGGGCATCTGTCTCATTCAGGACAGGAGAAGTCCATAAGGAGACAGAAGCCAGAGGCAGCAGAGCTCTAGCTCCCCCTCACAGCTCCATCTCTTCCCTTCCCCAAGAGTGCCGAGGCCTTGGAAACTCCTCTTCCCTCCACACCATCCTTTCTGCTCTGCAGAGCCCTGCCATTCACCGTCTCAAAGAGACCTGGGAACAAGTTTCCAGGTGGGTAGGCTGCTCTCCATCCAAGCACCATGAGGGTGAGGTGGACCAGGCAGCCTGCATTGGGCCGGCATGTCCCCCAAAGTCAGCTGAGACTACCTGGGAGACAACGAACACCAGGCACAGGGACTGATCTGGGTGCTTGGTCTCTGAGTCTCTCAGGGCCCTTAGGCCAGAAGTTCTGCCCAAGGGATTCATTTCCTTCAATTTCAGATCCTGCCTTGAGCCCAAGTGTTTCTTTTGCAGTAACAGAAGTCTCTATGCAGCTGAAACCAACACTGTTCCAAAGAGATCTGTTTGGGGCATATGGAAATGGAGGCCCCAGAGGACAAGAGGAAAGGCCCACTCCCCAGTCCCACAGGGACCTTAGGGCTCAGAGCACCCCAGTGAAATCCCTAATCCAGGCCCAAGGCAGTTTGGATTTTCTGGGTTCTCAAACAGAAAGGATTTGCCATTCAACCACCCCACAGTTTTTCTTCCTTTCTTTCTTTCTTTCCCCAGCCCCGAGGGAGAGTTCTCAAACCTTGAAGAAGTGGTGCAGGAGAGAGCAGTGCATGAGCAGGGAGCTGCTCCTTCAGGTAACCTGGAGGCTGGAGATCTGGCAGGAGGCTAGAAAGAGAGGGGAGGGGAACATCCTGAGGGGATGCTAGGAGGTGAGGTGCATGGCAAGGTTCGGCCCAGGCTGGGGGTCAGAGAGCCCTGTGAGGGTGAGGCAGGCAAAAGCCACTTGGCCAGGCCCCCCAAAACACCCTGCCCTCCCCCTCCCTGTCTGTTCAGCTGGGATCTGGACACACCCTGGGAGTCCAGAGGTCGGGGCCTTGGTCAGATTTGGAGCCAGGGTTAGGGTGAAGGCAGCAGGGACAGGGCCTCTGGCTGGGATGGGGAGCAGCCTCTCCTCAGTGGGTCCTTGAGCAAGTCACTGCCCCTCTGGGGGCCTCGGTATCCTCCTCTGGGAAATGAAGTGAAATGATCGGTGGTGCAGGCCTCCCAGCAGGGTGATACCATCCAAGGGAGGACAGGAATGTGAGGAGATCTGTGCTGGCTCCTCCTCAAGAAGTGAAGGGAGGGCAGTGATGACACACAGATAACCCTGAGTCCTCAGGAGACTCCTGGAAGCAGGTGACATTCTCCTCACACTTTCCAGATGAGGAAAGAAGCTCAGGGAGGTCTGGGCAGGCCCAAGGTCACACAGGAGTGAGCCTTGGAGGTGGGATTTGTCTAGAATCAGAGTACCCTGGAGATGGGAGCAGCATAGGCAGCAGGCGACTGGAGCCAGATGGCCAGGGTCTGAGGTCAGGGGCCTTGTGGGACATGTGGAGGGGAGTATGGGTGCACTGACCCTGTCCTCAGCCCCGACAGGAGGAGACCTCAGTGTTGGTGATTGCACAGAGGGGCTGCCAGGAGGCCCAGGAGATGCAGCAGCAGCGTGTGAGGGTGCCTGTGGGGGAGGGGCCTAGGAGTCAGAGGAGAGGGTGCTCCCCCTCCCAGCTGGAGGCCTCCCTCATGAGAGGGGTCTTCCTCTTCCAGTGCATCTCCTTGTGGCCACAGAGCCTAAAGTGCCTGCATTGGCAGTGAGCAGGAGGAGGCCTGGAAGGGCTGGGAGCAGGATGGATTTGGGGTGGGGAGGAGCAGGGGCCACATCCCCTGGGATGGGCCAACAGCCAGCCCTAGGACATGACTGGTGGAGTTTGGTGTTCCGGGAGGGGAGAGGAGGAGGGAATTGTGGGTGTTGGGGTGTCCCAAGGATCCTAGGCTGCTCTGTGTGGGAGCATGGGGTGGGCAGGAGGCTGGGATGAGGAGTTTCAGGAAAGGGTTCATGGGGGCACCTGAGAGTGGGAGCTCATCACCATCCCCACCCCAATGGTGGCACAGGGTGTCATCCCCTCCCTTGTGACATTCTCCAGTTCCCTGGAGCTGCTGGATGCCACAATGGAGGATTATGTGGAGGTGAGTGAGCCTGGAGGTGGGTCTGGGGACTCAGGCTCCTGAGGGTGCAGAGGAGAGAGTCCTGCCCTGAGCCCTGAGCTCTCTGCATTTGGCAAAGGTCCTCTCAGCAGAGCCTCCAGCCTCCTGTGGGAGCTGGGGCGTCAGGCCCATCTCAGCGATGAGTGATGGAGGCTCCGCATAAGCCACCGTCCAGGTTCCCTGGGCTGCTGAGGCTCAGAGCCGCCTGACTGTGTGGCCACAAGAGGTGGTGTCTGAGCTGGATTCAGCCTCTCCCTCTGGCCCTGATGATGGAGAAAGAGAATTCAGGACCCTCCTAGTCAGGAAGCACATCAGTGGCTGAGCTGTCCCTTCCTGCCTGAGGCCTCAGTCTCCCCATGTGCCATCAGAGAGGGTTGGGTTACAAGGTCTCTAGCCTCAGCTCCTCTGTACCCCTGTTCTGGAGCCCAGAGCCTGGCCCAAGTCCAAGTCCTGTTTCTGGAAGGGCCTGCCCACTGGCAACAGTGCAGCAATGGAAGAGGTGTGGATGGGGGCTAGTTCCAGGGTAAGGGGGCTGTTTCAGATGGACTTTGGCTGTCTGCCTTCCAGGGGAATGTGCTCAACTGTCGGAAATGGAATGAGGTAAGCGACTGCGGCCTCACAGTGCTGAGGGTGGAGGTGTGGAAATCAGAGAGCCCCCCATGGGCAAGAACCCCCCTGGCCCAATCCCCAGGGTCAGACCTTTATTTGCAGAGTTCGATGTACAGAGCTGGGGATCCTATGGCGTTGGTGGGTGGGGGAAGGGCTGCCATCAAAGACGCCTTACTGGAAGAGGAGCTATTTCAAGCCAAGTGTGAGAGCAGGTAAGTCCTGACTGGAATCGCAGGGAGGGAGGGTTCCCAAGTGGGCAAAGGCCCCAGACTGGCTCCTTGCCCCCTTCTTCACCCTCTCCAAAATCCCTGCAGGGTCCCCCACTCAGGCCCTGTGGGCATCCTGTGGTTGCTCTGTCCTAGCAATTCAAACTGATGGAGGAGATCGAGTTGCTCCAGGTGGCTGCAAATCTGTACACAGTGCAGCGTGACGAGCACTTTGGGGCCTGGTTCCAGGCCGTGGAGCCCTTGAGCGAGGAGGAGACGTGAGGCAGGTCAGGATTTGGGTAAGGGCAGGGCGGACTCTCTCAGCTGAGCAGCTCCAGAGCCCATGGCCATCACTCCATGGTCAGCCTTGGATCTGGTTGCGTGGCGACTGCTAGGGCCCTTGGACTCCAGCTGATGGCAGGCTCCAGGATGCACGTGTGATGTGTGGCTCCTGAGAGCTCACAGCTTTGCTCTGTCCTGTAGCTACAGCCTGTCCTGCCAACTGGAGCCCCGATACCACTGGGTCAGAAAGATTCTACTCTTCTTCAAAGGCAAGAAGAACTGCTCAGGGCAGAGTGAGTGTCCAGACCAGCAGTGGCTGAATCCATGGGCTCAGGAAACATTCAGGTCAAACGTGGGCCTGGGGAGGCAGACAGTTGGCCCTTGGACCCAGCTCTACTGCTGAGCAGTCCTGTCCTGGGCAATTCCACTCACGTTTCTGGGACTGGTTTCCTCCTCTGTGAAATGGGTGACACTAAATATCAGCCCCTGTGTCAGGGACAGATGGGGTGCTGTTGGCTGACTGAGCACTCAGCACAGGGCTGGAGCACAGAGCGCAGTGGGGGCCGGGATGGGGTGTGCACTGTGGTTCCAGGGCAGGCCGCTCAGGAAATGCCTCTCTTTCTCCAGACACCAGACCCCCAACCAAGGGCCCAGTGGTGGTGGTTAAGACCCTCCTGAGACCAGCTGAACTACAGCAGGGACACTCAGGGTGCACAGGGCCACCTCCTCAGATTCTGATGAGGATAACTTTGTGATCTGTTTCCTGGGGTCCCCTGAAGGCCACGACAGAAGGCACCACCCCCTCATCTCCCTCCCCCCTTTTCCCCAGCACCTATGTCCCTATTTGGAAGGGACATATTTTTGTTGTCAATGGTAAATGCTGAGTTTGCGTATTATATTAAATTGTTGCTTCTTTCTAATCCTGGGAGTGAAGGTGTGCATCTTTCACTCCCCACACTCACAGAAACGAAATCCAGAAAGTCACATTCCTCCTCGAATTTAGAAACCTCTCAGCATCATCAACTCAGTTTATGTGAAGAAGGGAGAAATGCCAGTCCCCTCCCTGGCTACTGAAGGACATGCCCAAGTCCCCCTCACTCAGAGGACAAGATCATTGCAGTGTGGTTCACCCTGTCCAGGAGCAGAGACGGCCCCTCCTACCTCTTGGAACTAAGAGGTTGGAGGCACTTTCTCAGGTGGAGCAACAACCACTGAGCTGGGGGTGTTTTTACAACTAGCACTTACCTGTCCCTAGCACATGTCCTGCCCAGGACAGTGGCTGCCTTCCTACATTCTGCAGGAAGAGGGAACATTTTCCCGGTTTCTCTTGCACACAGATTAGGACCTTGTTTTCTGATTCAGTCTCTGGAGTGGCTTCAGCTCTAAGTGGGGAAAATACCATCAAAAGCTCAAAACGTGCATGTGGAGAAGACAAGGCCAGAGGAAGGTCCTGTGCAGATGGACTATGGGCAGGCAGGACTCCACCTTCTTGGGTCCATTGAGGGGTTCCCTGTTCACCCTTGACCTAGATCCTCCTGGGCTTCTGGTACCTGACTCCAAATACCATTTCCTGCTTGTTTACAATCCAAGTGGAAAGCTACGTCATGCAGCTTTTAGGGCCTCGGCCAGGTTTCCCTCCATATACCTGCTACTCACTGTGAGCTAGTATTCTCAGCATCCCTGATCATCTGCATACAATTGTATCTTAGGGCAGAAATTCCCTAGCTGCCCCAGCCTTTCTGCCAGGTCCATCATGGCCACTTCTCCCAGACTGGGCCTGATGGATCCCAGGTGAGCTCTGCTTTCCCAGGGTAATAGATGATCATCCTGACCAGGAATGACCCCACAGTCTGCCTGCTGCCGAGGGTGACCTCTGGGCCTTGTGTGCTTCTCAGGCCTGTGGTCTTGGACAGTCCCAAGTTTACACAATCTGGAGTATTTGTAGTGACTTTTCCTAAAGTCATTGCTGTGCCTGAGCCCAGCAACCGTGCAGCCCCTCAGCTGGCTGTGTTCTTTTCGACAGTCTTGTATTGTGGTTCTGTCATGGGGATGTGAGCCTTTCCTGATGGGAGATTTGAAAGAGGAGGCCTAAGAAGGGTGAGATTTGGGAGTCCTGCAGGGAATACCAGCAACCTGATGATCTGTGGATATGCATGGACACAGCCTTATTAAGGGAAATGCTGAAATGCTTCCCATCTGGGTGATAAACAGACACTGCTCTGAGCCAAACTGGAGCACCAGCTCCAGAACCAGGAGCAAAAGCCTTACCACCCAGCCTTTGCAATCTCATGCCTTGGAAACAGCATGAAAGAGAAGAGAAGTGAATCGCTTGGAACTTCTGACTTATCCTCTCCTTCCTGGTGGCTACAAGCATTACTCAGACACCTGGAAGGCTGGACTCCACCAGGAAGGCCCTCTCAGCCCATCTGGAAGCTGAGAATCAATCCTGGTTCCCAGCAGCCCAGGCCCTTGCTGACGCGGCAAAGCCACCCAGGAAAGAGACTTGCCGGAGGAAGGTGGGGAAGGCTGCACTTTCCCTCCAAGGAGAAAGAGTCATGGCAGTTCCCAGGGCTAGTCCAGGGCTGGGATGAAGGCATGGGTGTCCCAAGAGTGTCTGCTCCAGGACTGGGGTGCTCCTGCGAGTCAACCCAGCATGTGGCAATATTAGTACGTCTTGTAGTTCAGCTGTGGCAGAGGAGGGGCCGTTTAGTGCATGCTTGGGCTTCCCCTGGCCAAAAGTGCAGATAGTCACCCAAAAGAGACCCATAGTTGCAGCGAGGGTCACATATCAATCTTTTGTTTTTTACACTCTCATCTCCAAAATTTGTTTTTTTTTATTTTTTCATGTTTCCTGTCTTTGAACTTTGCCTGTCGATCTTATCCCATTTTCCTCATTCCATTGAGTTGTTCGGCTCTCTGAGCTGCTTTTGAATGATTATTTTGATCTTCTACAGCACACCAAGGATGTTCCATTTTATCTTGTGTTCTCCACATTTTGGTCCATGTTAGAGCCAGTCAACTGAACAGACTGTTAGAGTTCTTTGTACCCCCTTGAAACACAACATTGAATAGAGAACCTCTGCTGAGTGGGGCCAAATCAATTCATTCCACCGAATCAACTGCATGTCCCTTCCTCCATTATCCCAAGCCCCAATAACCCACTTCTTCACAGTTGTCCTAGGTTTCCATCTGTGTGTACTAGGCAAAGGATGCAGTAATTTTGGAGTGTAGCACAATTCCTCATGGGTCCCCTTTTGTATCTCATGCTTTGGGACCTGCTAGGAGTCAAGTTCACTTCAATTGAGTCTGGTGGGTATAGGTCCTGAGGAGGATGAGCAGTGTCTTGCCAGGCAATGACCTCAGGGGACATGATGACAGGATCCTCAGGGAAAGCAGAGTTAACCTCCTCAGACAGGAGGAGAAGGGCTGCTTCCACTGACAAGGCCAACTCTGTGCCACGTGGGAGTGAGTTAAATGTTCCAGCTTAATCGGGAACTGACTGTACGTCACCATTCCAGTTTTCAGGACCCAATCACTACTAAATCAATGCCATCACTTTCACTGCTGTGTAGTTGGGGATTCAGTTTGTGTAGTAATTCAGCCACTTGCAGGAAGAGACTCTAGGTTTTCAGAAGGATCAGCTCTGAAGCTACAGGAAGTAAGAGTTTGTTTCGGGGAAGATACAGACACTTCAGGTCAGTTATGGTGGTTGAGCTGAGCTGGGAATTTGACACCCTGTGCTCATCGTTTTCTTTTCTCATTTAATCCAGTGCAATTAGGAACAGTTAGCTGATTTCATTACATTTGTTAATTTGTCAGGAATGATTAAAGTGTCAAATACATGATCACTGAGAACTTTCCCTTTTATAAACATCTGGTTAGGAGTATCCAGTGGTGACATTTTGTGTATCTCTGTTGCCACAGCCTGCCATCAACTCTCAGTGCCCTCTTTAACACTGGAAATAGAGTCTCTGGTGCCTTTCAATTTAATCAGGTTAGAGGACAAATTCCAGAAACCCCAGAATCATTTCAGAAAACACATCTTTAAGATTTTATTCCTCTAGAACCATCCTTGGAACCAAAATCTGTATTAGAGTTCTCCAGAGAAAAGAAACATATTTATTTATAACGTGAACATATACATTTGTGTATACATACGTACAGTCATGTCTCACCTAATGATGGGGACATGTTCTGGGAAATGCCTCATCAGGAAATTTTGATGTTGTGTGAACATCATAGTCTGTGCTTCCACAAACATAGATGGCACAGCCTACTATATACCTGGGCTGCAAGGTACTAATCTTATGGGACCACCATCCATCGTATATGCAGACCATAATTAGTGGAAACATCCTTATGCAATGCATGACTATATGTATGTGTATATATACACACACAGAAACACATATACACACATTTCTTTCTAGAGATTTATTCATGGAAGTATTCTTGATTATGGGGACTGGAAAGTTTGGATTATAGGGAAGACAAGTAGACTAGAATGTCTAATGCAGGATTTTTTTTTTTTTTTTGAGGAAGATTAGCCCTGAGCTAACTACTGCCAATCCTCCTCTTTTTTCTGAGGAAGACTGGCCCTGAGCTAACATCCATGCCCATTTTCCTCTACTTTATATGTGGGATGCCTACCACAGCATGGCGTGCCAAGCAGTGCCATGTCTGCGCCTGGGATCTGAATGGCAAACCCCAGGCCGCTGAGAAGTGGAATGCACGCACTTAACCGCTGTGCCACCAGGCCGACCTCTAATGCAGGATTTTAAACTGCAATCTGAGGCATAGTTGCTTCTTCACCAGGAAACATCAATTTTTCCTCTTATGGGTTTCAACTGAGTATCTGAGACCCACTCACGTTTTCAAGGGTAACATTTTCCGAAGTCAGCTGATTTCAGATGTGCTTGATTAAACAACTGGGTACTGTAACCTAGCCAAATTGACACAGAAGACTAACCATCAAGAGTTGTAAGAGTTCTTTCTATATTCTGAATATTCCACTCTTAGCAGATATGTGATTTGAAAACATTGTCTCCACTTCCATGGTGTAGTGGACTCCCTGACATTTGTTTTTTCTTTCTTTCTTTTTTTGTAATGCAAGTGCCTGGCTTAAGCTTTGATTGTGGAGGCATCCATTTCAAAGAGGTGTCCACTTCAAAGATGGCCATCCCCAATAAACACATTGTCAGCCCCAGGACCAGGTAAAGAGCCAGGTCCCCTCTCTCCACTGAGGGTTTTTCTTTTAGAGAAGCTGGTTGATTTAGATAACTGGCCATTTGGACGACTTGGTTTTCACTTTCTTTCTTTTTGTCTTGTCTCACACTTTATATTCCCACTCTTATATTTTAAATTTGCCAATAAAGAGTGAGCCCTTGAAGCCCTAGCCCCTACTCTCTGCCCCAGTAAAAGCAGAACCCCAGGCCTGTTCTCTCTTTCTCTCTCTGCCTTCAACCTTGCTGTGCGGCCTAAGGCCTGTGAGTAATAAACCTTTATTTTTTCAAGTTTTCCTGAGAGTTATTGCTGAAGGGCATCTTGCAAATAAGAATCCCAAGGGCCAGTCCACCCACAACACTGGTTATTGATAGGCTTAGACTTACACAAAACAGCTCGTGGTTAAGTTTTAGGAGTTCTGTACATACTCTAAGTACAAGGTCTTTATCAGACAGAGGATTTGCAAATCTTTTTCCCAGGTTTTGATGTGTCTTTTCATTCTCTATATAGTACCTTTCAAAGAGCAGAAGCTCGTAATATTGATAAATTCTAATTTATTCATTCCTTCTTTTGTGGATTGTGCTTTTGAGGTCATATCTAGGACCTAATCCAAAATCATAAGGAATTTCTCCTTTGTTTTCTTGTAGAAGTTTTAGAGTTTACATCTAGACCTATGGTCCATTTTGAGTTCACTTTTTTCTATAGTTCAAGGCATGGATTGAAGTCCATGTTTTTGCACATGGATGTGTAATGGTTCCAGCACCATTTGGTCAAACAACTATCTTTTCTCCATTGACTTGCCTTTGCAACTTTTTTGAAAAGCAATGTTCTGTATATGTCTGGCCTATTTCTCTCTATATGTGATGTAAATATCTCACTGCCTTTAAAATTGTCTTTATAATAATTTGAAATCTAGTGATGTTAGTCCTCCAACTTTGTTTTTCTTCAAAGTTGTGATGGCTGTTTTAGGTGCTTTGCATTTCAATATAAATTATGAACAAGTTTTTCAATTTCTACCAGAAAAAGCCTGCCAGGATTTTGATTGAGGATACCTGGAATCTGTAGATCAATTTGTGGAGAAATGACATATTAAAAATATTCAGCCTTCCAACCCATGAGCAAGACTATATATATATATATATTTAAATTTTGGGGGTAATGTTTTGCATTTCTCCATATACAAGTTTTTCTTAGAGTCATCCTTAAGTATTTCATACTTTTTGATATATTGTAAAGGATATTTTTATTACAGTTTTTGATTACTCATTGCTAGTATATGGAAATAGGACATGTTCAGAACCTTCAGATTAAAGGAAAGTCATGTTAGGAGAGAGTATAAAGCCGAACTTGGTGACAGCTTTCATAAAAATCTATTTTTAGAGTTGCATGGAGCTAACAGAGAACAAGTCTGTGTTTGACCCATAAACTGCGTTAACAACATTAAAAATCCATGGCTCCATCTTCAAAGCATCAATGAAAATAATCCATGACCAATCTATTAGGGAAAATTAGAGTGAGTTTATTATGAGCCAGATCTGAGGGCTAGTTTTACCCAGGGTCTTCTTTCCCCAAAGAAGGAAGGGAACCAAAGAAGTGGGGTGTACAGAGTGGTTGTATACTGTCAAAGAGCATATATCACATTTGACTGAAATGTCTCTTTTACAATAGTCACATGATTGCTCTGCCAGCACAGTGATTAATAATGGACACAGCAGCTAGCAGGTCTGCTGTCTCGGTGGACACAGCAGGTGGCCCATCTGCTGTCTTGAGCTGGGTGGTCACAGGTGGGCACAGCAATCAGTTCCTAGCCTAGGGAGAGATGTTTATCCTTAAGGAAATGCCAATGTAGGGGAAGTTGCATCTTTATCTTAAGGCCATTTGTTCTTGTCTTTGGGACATAGCAAATGCTTAAAGCAGATGTACAATGCAAGCCACATCAGGCCCTTCTGGGAAACAAGGTCAGGCTGAATTAGGGGTACACCAAATGGCTTCCTCACATGCTCCCATATATCCTACTGTTTGCCATTTGTTTATCAGAAGTATTTTTATAGAGCAAGAAGATTGTATAAGCAAAAATGGGCAACTTTTCAAAGTGGAGGAAGAGCTCTAGACACAAAATAGGAAAACGATGCATGTGCTTGAAGCCAGCTTGCTGCATTATGCCCCAGAGCCCAGAAACCAGCCCTGCCTGGTGGGTTTGTGACCCTCCCAATACAGCTTCAGGCCTTGCTGTGCCATTTTCTTAGTTAAGCACATACACATACACCTACACACATGCATACACAAGTGCACTCACACACACACGTACACACACAGAGGGAAAATAATGTTCGTAGAGCCATGCCTGCAGAACTTCCCCAGAGGAGCAAGATCAATGTTTCTTCCCTTTATTTCTTACTTTTGAGAAGTCCAGACTCCTCTCTTCCAGCAAAAAGGTAAAGTGAACCCAAATGCCAACCAGTATCTACTTTCTGTCCTGTTTCTTAGAAAATGACCAAATTAAATGAGGAAATTTGGAAATCACTTTTGCAAATGTATGGGGAACTTTCTCTAGAGTCTGATTTTCTATTAAACTCTCCCCACTTGTGTAGGTGATGTGGCGGTGTAACCAAACATCCACTTGCTCCACCGACAGACCTCAGTTGGTGGAGGGTTTTGAAGCTGGAAGGGACCTAGATAGTCATCTACTCCGGGAGTCAAAAGCCAAATTTAGCTTCAGAGACTTTTTTTTAAATTGTTGTCATAATATTTTATAACATTGTGAAATTTCAGTTGTACATTATTATTTGTCAGACAGCATATAAATGTTCTCCTTCACCCCTTGCGCACACCCTCCAAACTGCTTTCCCCTGGTATCCACTAAACTGTTCTCTTTGTGTGTTTGTTTCTCTTCCACATATGACTGAAATCATGCAGTGTTTGTCTATCTCTGCCTGGCTTATTTTGCTTAACCTAATACCCTCAAGGTCCATCCATGTGGTTAAAAATGGGACAATTGTGTCTTTTCTAAATTGCTGAGTAGTATTCCATTGTATATATATGCCACTTCTTCTTTATCCAATCATCAGTCGATGGGCACTTGGGTTGCTTGTACATCATGGCTATTGTGAATAATGCTGCAATGAACAGAGGGGTGCATAAATCTCTTTGAATGACTGATCTCAAGTTGTTTGGATAAATACCCAGTAGTGGGATAGCTGGGTTATATGCTATTTCTATTTTTAATGTTTTGAGAAACCTACCTACTGTTTTCCATAGTGGCTGCACCAGTTTGTATTCCCACTAGGAATGTATGAGGGTTCCTTTTTCTCCACATCCTCTCCAACATTTGCTGTTATTTTTGTCTTGGTGGTTATAGTCATTCTAATGAGCGTAAGATGATATCTAAGTGTAGTTTTGATTTGCATTCTCTGATGATTAGTGATGTTAAACATCTTTTCATGTGCCTATTGGCCATCTGTATGTCTTTGTTGGAAAAATGTCTGTTCATATCTTCTGTCGTTTCTTGATTTTTTTTTGGTTTTTTTTTTAGTTTCTTTGTGTGAGTTCTTTATATATTACGGAGATTAACCTCTTGTCAGATATATGGTTTGCAAATATTTTCTCCCAGTTGGTGGGGTTTTTTTCCATTTTGATCCTGGTTTCCTTTGCCTTCCAGAAGCTCTTTAGTCTGCTGAAGTCCCACTTGTTTATTTTTTAGTTTGTTTCCCAAGTCCAAGTAGACACAGTATTCAAAAAGATCCTTTTAAGTCTGATGTCAAAGAGTGTACTGCCTATATTTTCTTCCAGAAGTTTTATGGTTCAGGTCTTACCTTCAAGTCTTTGGTCCATTTTGAGTCTCTTTTTGTGCATGGGGAAAGATAATGGCCTACTTTCATTCTTTTGCATGTGGCTGTCTAGTTTTCCCAGTACCATTTATTGAAGAGGCTTTCCTTTCTCCATTGGATGTCCTCGGCTTCTTTGTTGAAGATTAGCTGTCCGCAGGTGAGTGGTTTTATTTCTGGGCTTTCAATTCTGTTCTATTGATCTGTGTGTCTGTTTTTGTACCAGTACCATGCTGTTTTGATTACCATAGCTTTGTAATATATTTTTAAGTCAGGGATTGCAATGCTACCAGCTTTCTTCTTGTTTATCAGTATTTCTTTGGCTATTTGGGGTCTTTTGTTGCCCCATATGAATTTTAAGATTCCTTGTCCCATTTCTATGAAGAACGTCATTGGGATTTTGATTGAGATTGCATTGATTCTGTAGCTGGCTTTAGGTAGTATGGACATTGTAACTATGTGTGTTTTTCCAATCTATGTGCATGGAATGTCTTTCCATTTCTGTATGTTATTATAGATTTATTTTGGTAATGTTTTCTAGTTTTCTTTGTATAGGTCTTTCACCTCCTTGGTTAAATTTATTCCTAGATATTTTATTCTTCTTGTTGTGATTGTAAATGGGATTATATTCTTGGGTTCTTGTTCTGTTTGTTATTGGAGTTTAGAAATGCCACTGAGTTTTGCAAGGTGACATTGTACCCTGCAACTTTGCTGTAGTTGTTGATTATTTCTAATAGCTTTCTGGTGGATTCTTTAGGATTTTCTATACATAAAATCATGTCATCTGCAAACAGCAAGAGTTTCACTTCTTCATTACCTATTTGGATTCCTTTGATTTCTTTTTCTTGTCTAATTTCTCTGGCCAAAACCTCCAGTACTATGTTGAATAAGAGTGGTGAGAATGGTCACCCTTGTCTTTTCCTGTTCTCAGAGGGACGGCTTTCACCTTTTCTCCATTGAGTATGATGTTGGCTGGGTTTGTCGTATATGGCCTTTATCATGTTGAGATATTTTCCTTTTATATCCATTTTATTGAAAGTTTTTTTATCATCAATAGATATCTGATCTTGTCAAGTGCTTTCTCTTTGTCTATTGAGATTATCATGTGGTTTTTATTCCTCATTTTGTTAATGTGGTACACATTATTGATCAATAATGGTGATTGATTTGTGGATGTTGAGCCATCCCTGTGTCCCTGGTATGCATCCCACTTGATCATGGTGTATGATCTTTTTAATGTACTGCCATATTTGGTTTGCCAATATTTTGTTGAAAATTTTTGTATCTATGTTCATCAGCAATATTGGCCTGTAATTTTCCTTCTTTGTGTTGTCCTTGTCTGACTTTGGTATCAGAGTGATGTTGGCCTTGTAGAATGTGGTAGGAAGTGTTCTGTCTTCCTCAATTTTTTGGAATAGATTGAAGATAGATAATAAATTTTCTTTGAATGTTTGGTCGAATTCTCCAGAGGGGCCATCTGGTCCTGGACCTTTATTTTTTGGGAAGTTTTTGATTACTGTTTCAATCTCTTTATTTGTCATTGGCCTATTCATATTCTGTCTTTCCTCTTGATTGAGTTTTGGGGGTTTTAAGAGTCTAAGGATTTATCCATTTCTTCTAGATTGTCCAGTTTGCTGGCATACAGTTTTTCATAATATTCTCTTATAGTATTTTGTATTTCCATGGTATACATTTTAATTTCTCCTCTTTCATTTCTAAGCTTATTTATTTGTGTCTTCTCTCTCTTTTTTCCTAGTGAGTCTGGCTGAAGGTTTTCAATTTTATCTTCTCAAAGAACCAGTTCCTTGTTTCATTGATCCTTTCTATATTCTTTTTTGGTTCAGTTTCATTTATTTTTGCTCTAATTTTTATTATTTCCCTCCTTCTGCTGAGTTGGGGCTTTGTTGGTTCTTTTTATAATTCTGTTTGGTGTAGTTTAAGTTGGCTTATTTGAGCTTTTCTTGTTTGTTAACATGGGCCTGTGTTGCTATAAACTTCTGTCTTAGGATTGATTTTACTGCATCCCATATGAGTTGGTATGGTGTGTTTTTGTTCTCATTTCCTCCACACTTTTTTTTATTTCTACTTTTATTTATTTGATATTAATTGGTTATTCAGTAGCATCTTGTTTAGTCTTTGCATTTTTGTTCCTTTCTCAGCTTTTTTCTTGTAGTTGATTTCTAGTTTCATAGCATTATGGTCAGAAAAGATACTAGATATGATTTCTGTCTTCTTAAATTTATTGAGGTTTGCCTTTTTTCCCAATATTTGGTCTATCCTTGAGAATGTCCCATGCACACTTGAGAAAAATATATATTCTGCTGTTTTTGGATGGAGTGTTCTATATATATCTATTAAGTCCATCTGGCCTGGTTTTTCATTGAATTCCACTATTTCCTTATTGACCTTCTGTCTTTATGATCTATCTATTGATGTAAGTGGATTGTTGAGGTCCCCTACTATTATGCTGTTGTGATTAATAGGTCCCCTACTATTACCATGTTGCCATTAATATCTTCTTTTAGGTTTGTTAATAGTTGCTTTATGTACTTTGGTGCTCCTGTGTTGGGTGCATATATGTTTATAAGTGTTATGTCTTCTTGGTGGAGAGTCCCTTTTATTATTATATACTGCCCCTCTTTGTTTCTCTTTACTTGTTTTGTCTTGAAATCTACTTTGTCTGATATAAGTATGGCAACACCTGCCTTCTTTTGTTTTCCATTAGCTTGGAAAATCGTCTTCCATCCCTTCACTCTAAGCCTGTGTTTGTCTTTGGAGCTGAGATATGTTTCTGTAGACAGCATATTATTGGGTCTTATTCTTTAACCCATCCTGCCATTCTGTGTCTTCTGATTTCAGAATTTGATCTGTTTACATTTAGAGTGATTATTGACATATGAGGGCTTAATACTGCCATCTTATCAATTGCTTTCCAGTTCTTCTGCATTTCCTTTTTTTTTCTTTCCCCATGTATTCACACTACAAATTTGATTATATAGTTTTCTATGGTGGTTTTCTTCATTTTATGTTTGTTTATCATCTATGTCTCTATTCTAGTTATTTGTTTAGTGGTTACCTTTAGGTTTGTATAAAAAATCTCGTAGATGAGATAGTCTATTTTCTGATAGACTCATTTCCTTAGACTATGCCAGTTCCATGTGCTTCCTCTTCCCCTTCCAAGTTCCTCTTCCCCTTCTAAGTTATTGTTGTCATATCTTATTCCATCTTGTGTTGTGAGTTTGTGGTTAAAATGATGAGATTATTTTTATTGTGGTGTTTTCTTTCTTTTTATCTTTAATGTTAAAGTTGTGTTTTCTAACTTGATCTGCTAGAGAGCTGCCATTTTCTGATTATTGCCTGTCTATGCATCTCCTTACTCAGGGCCTTGTATCCCTTTTCCTGTTGTTTGTTCAGGTATTAGGGCCTTCTTGAGGGTTTCTTGTAGGGGGGGGCTGTGTCTTGTGGTGATGAACTCCCTTAGTTTTTGTTTATCTGGGAAAGTTTTTATTTCTCCATCATATCTGAAGGATATTTTTGCCAGATGGAGTATTCTTGCCTAAAAGATTTTGTCTTTCAGATTTTGAGTATATCATTCCACTCCCTCTTAGCTGTTAAGGTTTCTGTTGAGAAATCTGCTGAAAGCCTGAAAGGGGTTCCTTTGTAAGTTATTTTCTTCTGCCTTTCTGCCCTTCAAATTTTCTCTTGGTCATTGACTTTTGCCAGCTTTACTACTGTGTGCTTTGCAATAGGTCTTTTTACATGGAGGTAATTAGGAGATCTATTCACTTTGTTAACTTGTATTTCCAACTCTTTCCTCAAGTTTGGGAAGTTCTTAACTATTATTTCTTTGAACAAGGTTTCTGTTCCATTCTCCTTCTCTTCCCCCTCTGGAAAACCTTTAATCCTTAGGTTGCATTTCCTAGTTGAGTCAGATACTTCTCTGAGAATGTCTTAATTTCTTTTTAGTCTTAGTTCTCTCTTCTCCTCCATCTGAAGCTTTTCTATGTTACTGTCCTCTAAGTTGATAATTCAGTCCTCCATAATGTCAGCTCTGTTGTTTAGGGACTCCAGATATTTTTTTATCTCATGCATTGTGTTTTTCTTCTCCAACAATCCTGTTTTGCTCTTCTTTATAGTTTCAGTCTCTTTTGTGAAGAATCTCCTGAATTTGTTGATTCATCTTTCTGTGTTTTCTTGTAACTCATTCAAGTTTTTTTATGATAGCTATTTTAACTCTTCGTCATTTAGGTTATGAATTTCCATGTCTTCATGTTGGCTTCTGGGTACTTGTCACTTGCCCTCTGGTTTGGAGATTTAATATACTGTTTCATACTGCTTGATGGTGTGGATTTTTGCCTCCACATAGTGCTATTATCTGGTCACAGCTTCCACCTCCCACCACTGGGTGGGTGTCAGGCACTGCATATTCTGGGCCCAGTATGATCTTCGGCTCCCCAGCTACAGCCACTGACTCCTTTCCTCTTTGTGCAATGCTCTGACGAATGGCAGATCTGGAGCACTGGGAAAGGGAAGGCATGCTTACTTTCACCTGTGCTGCATTTCTCTCTGTGTGATGCTCTGGCTATCACAGGAATGGAGTGCCTGCATGCCACCCCCAGCCACTGCCTCTCTCTCTGCATGGTGCTCTGGGTGATCACAGGGCTGGAGCTCCAGGTGGGGCAACGGGCACTTTCATATACCCATGTACCTGTCCCAACCACTGCCTATCTCTCCACACAGTGCTCTGGGTGATCACACAGCTGGAATGCATCTTCCACTTCCTCTGGAGGATCTAGTCCCACTATTTTCAGACATATGGCTGCATGTATCTCTCAGATATCTCAGATATCTGATGTGTGTATGTCCTCTGTTGGTGTATGAATGTCCTTTTGGTTGTACTTTAGACAGGAGAGTTCAAGGGAAGAGCTCACTCTGCCTTGATGCTGACATCACTCCTCTCCAGAGATGACTTGATCAGCCATTGCAATGTTGGAAGAAGGAGGAGGAAGAGGAAGATTTCAGTGACTTTTGGTGGAGCATACATTCTTCATTTTGTCACAGAAAATGTCCCTAATACTTTACACCTGTCTTCTGCAGATCACATAGTTACCATCTCTCATGACCCTAAAAGCCTTTGAGGTGGCTACACCCCAGCCCTCCTTAGTTTATAAATGAAGTTTTATGCTCAGAGAGGTAAAGTGATTGGGAACTAACTCCTCCTGATAAGTAGGGATTGAATTCAGAGTTCCAGGGATGCTTGCACAGGACCTGGCAACTCTGATTGTACATTAGAGTCACCTGAAGACTCTTTTAAAAATTCCTACACCTGAGATTTAAAGTCAGCCATTCTGAGTCAATTGATCTGGTATGGGGCCTTGGAATTGCTGAGCCACAGTGTAGCCAGGGTGGAAACCCATTGGCACAGCATAGTACCAGACTGTCCCAGAGGAGATTTCTATTCCAGGATGAAGATCAGGAGAGGGTTGCTTCTCATGAGCAAAGTTAAGTCCTTTATGGAAGCATGCATGGTATGCGTAAAATTCACCTTTGCAAAACTCATTAAAAGAACCCAAATTTTACTGTCAAAGGAAGATTCATTTTATATATTTTGTACTGAAAAACTAGAAGCAAATGAACATTGAACAATAGGGTGATGGGTTTAAAAAAACAAAAATACATGGATTCAGGATTTTAAAATAAAGCTTTCTTGCATATAATCTATGTATAGCAAGAAGGAAAGAGGGCCATGTTCACCAGCTAGAAACTGGGAAGGACTGTCCCAGGTTCTTTAATAAATAAAAAATGCAGACTTTTGTTTATACACAAATGCAAAGGTTACCTCTAAGGATTGCTTTATGGCCTGAAGTGAAGGGAGAGATGTGGTACCTCAGAAAGGAGATGTAGTATCTAATAAGATTCAAGAGGGGAGTGGACTCTAATGTCATAAGTTAAAAAACTTCAAGTCCGTTTTTAAAATAGGTCCTGGTAGCATAGATTTCATAGTATTTATCCAGGAGATAGTTCAGTGTGCATAAGGGGGTCTACTGTTGTGGCAGGATGTATTTTCCAAAGACGGCCACACCAATATATTTATCCCACTCCACATACACTTTTACAATTTAACTGACATGCCTTCTTCTGATGGCAGGGTGTCTATGTTCCCTCCCCCTTTGAATCTGCCCCATTGAAGAATCTAAATGATGCTAAATGGCTTCTGTGGCTAGGTCATAATACATGATACAGATTTAGTTGGCCTACCATAATGGGATACTGCTCCTGTGCAGAGAAGAAGCCTAGCATCAGCCATGAGGAAACACCATGTGGAAGAGCTGAGAGGAAAGGAAATGAAGCCCACTCCCCAGGCAGCAGTCAGAATCAACCTTCAGACATGGGAGTGAACTTAACCTCACATGGCTCCAACCCACAGCCTTTGAGTCTTCCTGCCAAGGCCCAGACATTATGGAGCAGACCCAAGCCATCTGCTCCATGCCCTGTCCACATTCTTGACCCAGAGAATCTGTGAACACCATAAATGTTGTAGTTCTGAGCCCCTAAGTTTTAGGGAGGTTGTGATGCAGCCACAGATAATTAGTACAACTCTGTTTACCCAAGAGAGTCAAGTATTAAGGAGCCCTTTGGCAGCTTTGGTAGATATGGACACTGTGTAATTATTGATGGGATAACTTCTTCATCAAAATTTGCACATTTGTAATACACTGCTGATGTTATAGTGTAGTATATGTTGACACAATTACACACACGTGTGTGCACACACACATACAGTCCTCGCTTTGTAGGATGGTGCAGAACTGTAAAATGATCGTGAAAGCTGAAACTGAAAAAGCAATCATTAATCAATGGGAAAAATACTATTGTTCCAGAACATTTGAAGATTTTTGTCAAAACATTAAAAACTCTCTTACTCTCAATTAAAAATGCATAGAGAAATTTAACGATACCAAAACTAATATTGATTTAATATACTGTAATTAAAAACATTGATAATTAAAGTGTCTAGTTTCTTTTTAAAAAATCTTATGAATACAAGGCTTGTCTTCTTTGCGTTGTATCTTTTCTCTGCCTTGCTGATTCTCATATTCCTTCTAGTTTAGATCAGCTTGCAACATCTTACACTTTGCACTTTTAATGTCATCAAAAGTCTCTCAGAGTGCTAAAGGAACTCTTAATTCATTAATTCCTTTAATGTGAAGGCTTTCACAAGTGTCCATCTCAGGGCTCTCTGCAGCTTACCCTCCTTTATGTCAATAAGTTCCCAGCACTCAGTTGCTCTGGTCCCACATCTACAGTCTCTCACACAGTGGCAGTGTCATCATATCCGTGCTCATCTGTCTCCTAATCACAACAACACAGGCATGTGAGACCCGGATAATAGGCACACACCAGTCACTTACCAACAGGCTCTGAGAGAAGACTGGTCACTGATCATGACACGTTTGTTGTTTATGTAGTGACTGCAGACAGAACAGGCAGCAGTGAACTTGGTCCTTCACACAATCACAGTCAATAAAACTGTGGTCCCTAAACCTTGAACCACATTTGTGGGGTGCTGATGTTATTTAACTAAATGACAGTGACTGAAATTCGTGCATACTGGGAACCCAAAAACTGGGGATTCTTTCTTTCTCTCTCTCTCTCTGTCTATAACAACATCTGGTGGAAGGTGTTTTTGAGCTAAAATTGTAATGAAGAATTGCTGGCCAAGGTCTCAAATAGAAAAGAAATCCAGAGACTTGCACCTGACATTTTGTAACTTCCTTTGCCTGATGTCCACAGCCAAATGTAGATGCCAAAGACAGGCCAACCTCCAATTCTGGGAGATGGATAAGGCTAAAGTGACAAATGGTTGAGGCCAGCGCCCCCTGACACTGGCATTTTGGTAATCCCCTTCCCAGGAATTTGGACTGGGACTCTGAACAGCCACATTTTAGGAATATATGTGAACCAGAAATAAAAAAGCCCTCACAAGGACTGCAGCCCCACTTTGAGCTATCTTGTTGGCCCATAAAAATCTCAGCCCCTAAAATTGGATTAAGGGCATTTCAGATTGACAATGCCCCCTCAATCACTAGAGGAAGATATCTTAGGTGTCAAATTATTTCCACTAACGATTTTGCAAATAAAATATGTAGCTCAAAATCAAAGTTAACTATGTTAATGTGGAGATGTGACAACATAAAAGAGAACAGAAGGAACAACCAGTAATAGCCCCAGTGAAGCAGAGGCTCCAGATATGGGAATTACTAGGCATAAACTCAGGAATCCAGCTTCTGCTTGAAAACCTGTGTGCTGTGGACTGAATATTTGCGCCCCCCCCAAATTCATATGTGGAAGCCACAACCCCTAATGTGATGGTGTTTGGAGGTGGGTCTCTTTAGATGTAATTAGGTTTAGATGAGGTCATGAGGGTGGAACCCCCATAATGGAATTAGTGTACTTATAAGAAGAGGAAGAGACTAGAGCCCACTCTCTCTCTGCCATGTGAGGACACAGTGAGAAGACAGTGATCTATGAAGCAGGAAGCAGGCCCTCACCAGACACTGAATCTTCCAGCACTTTGTTCTCATACTTCCAGCCTCCAGAACTGTGATAAATTAATGTGTGTTGTTTCAACAAACCAGTCTATGGTATTTGATTACAGCAGCCCAAATGGACTAAGACACTGAGTGATGTTTCAGGCCTGACCATAGGTAATTACAAAGGCTTTACCTAATTAGCCTCATGTGGGAAGATGCCCTCCCTACTCCAGACCTAGGGTAGGGCCAATGCACTGTGGTCTCTGAGGGGAGCTCCAGTCAAGGACTCAGCCTCCCTGGCCAGGCATGTGCTTCCTGTATTTTCATTACTGGCACCTCCATTCTTAGGTTTTTTTTCTCTGAGGTCTCAAATGGAGGTCTTTCACAGGCACCTCTGCCAAGGCTTCTTAGTGAGAAGAAGAGGGGAAAAGCTTGAGGACACTTGTCCCCACTGTGACTCAGTAGCCAGGACTTTTCTACTCCTAACTCATCCCCCTTAAGCCTCTCCCAGACCCCAGGGTCCATAAAAACAACAGGGCCTTTTGTTTGGGGCTCCCTGAACACTGAGATGACTACCACCTCTGCATGGATCCACATGACTCTCAACCAGTGCACCATCCTATGAGGGAAAAAGAAGTAGGGGGAGTTGATATTTTCTCCAGTTCTAGTCTCTCCCTTACGCCATCACAGTAAGTAATTAAAGGCTTAACTGTTTTATTTTTGGTGGTTATTTTAATTGGCTACTTTGACACCTGGCAATTCAGCTTTCTCTCACTCAATTGATCTCCTGACACTAACTTTACATAATTATTATTGTAATTATTAGATTCAGGGAGACAAGAAACAAGTTTTAATATTCTGGAAGAGAAGTGGAACATAGGATAAATTACATTTGGAAAAGATCAAAATAAAAATTCTAAAAATGAAAAGTAAATAATATTAAGAAACTCAATGGATGTATTGAAAGTATACATCTTAGGAACAGGAAGGAAAAGAAAATAGTAAACAAGATAAATGCCAGGAAATAAATCCAGAATAAAGCCCCAAGTGGCAAAATTTTGAAGAAAAGATAGAAAGAGACCATGAGAACACAATAAAAATAAATTGGAAATGCATTTAGTTAGAATCACAGAAGTTAGAGTAATGGGCAGAAGAAACATAGAATTGAAAATGACTAAGAACTTTAAAATGAATGAATGACTACTCCACAGAGTCAGCAAGCTCAGTGGATTGCAAGCATGACAAAAAAGAATTCCATATCTACATTGATGATAACAAAATCACACACACAAAAAAGGAATGAAAAGACAAAGAGAAAACAAATCAAAGCAAAGAGAAAGCAATCAGGAGGGGTTAAAAGAGGAAACAGGGAAGGAAGAAGAAGGAAAAGAAGGAAGGGAGGAAATATGGAAGAAAGGAAAACCAGCAAGGAGCATCAAAAAGAAAAAATGAAACTGGTGTCTAATTTCTCAACAACAAAAATGAAAGCTGGATGACAATGGGAGGATAGATTTAATGTAATGAAAAGACATAATGACAAACATAAGAAATGTATACAGAGCAAAAATACCTTTTGCAAAAAAAGGGGAAATGAAAACATTTACAGAAAAACAAAAACTGTGATTTGTCATTAGCATATCAAACTAAAGAATATAGTCAAGGATAATTTTTAAGAATGGGGGAAATCCCAGATAACAGGATGGAGAAGTAGGAACAAATTAAGAAAAGAAATTAATAAACGTGTGAGTAGATCAAAATAAATAAAGAATGTATAAACAATGATAATGTGTTAGGCTTTAAATATATATCTGTACATTATAATATAGTTCTATAGTTATAGTTTTATAGTTATACTTTAAGTACACAACAATAATAACCTAGAAGTCAGGAAGGGGTAAATGTCCTTGACTCTTTGGGAATAACTTGTCACTTAATGTTAGACTTTAATAAAGTAGAATAGTCACTAAAATAAAATTAAAAAATTCATAACTCTAAACAGAGGAAAGATTTTGAAAACTTAAAATCAATTTAGAAGGAGGAGAAAAATCAACACATAGAAAAGGCACAGCAAACAAAGATTTAACCTCCAACAGATCAGTAATTACATCAACTGAAAATGGACTAAATGCTGCCATTAAAATCAAAAGTAGACAGTTTTTATAATATATCTACGTATAAGCAGGACAGAGGGTTAAAGGTAAAAATCCAAGAGAAGACAGAGCATGTCTACTCCCCCCCAATGCACAGATGGAACTGGATGTCTAGTGAAGCAGATGCTACAGCAAAACTCTTACTAGAGACAAAAAGAAGACTTAGTAAAGATGGAATGTTCAATTCAAAAGGAAAACTTAACAATTTTAAATTATATTCACCTAGTAATGGACAGAACCACAGGAAAAGAGACAAAGCTATAATAATAGGGGATGCAATAAACAATGGTAAGCACAGAAATGATAAAATATGTTAGTAAGTTTACCCCTCTAACTCTGTCAAAAAAGATCTGAGTGAAAGATGACATAGTGAAAGCTTTTCCTCTGCTGTTGGCAATAAGCAAAGATTGCTCACTGTCATGATTCCTATTCAATAGTAAACTGGAGGTCTTAAGTAACATAGAAAAACTTCTATGTCCATATCTGTATCTATATGTAAAACAAAAATTATAAAGATTTAAAGAAGAGAAATAACACTGCTGTTATTTATGGATGATATGATTATTATCTAGGAAATCAAAGACAATCTGCAGATAAATATTTTGAATTAACAAATTAGTTTATCAAAGTTGCTTGATTAAAAGTTTGTATACTCAGGATCTCGTGAAGATGGCTGCATAAGCAGACTGAACTTATCTCCTCTCATGAACAAAACCAGGTTAAAATTATTTTTGGAAAAATTACCTTGGATAGAAAACTGAAAACTAGATAAAAAGAACCCTCACAACAATGGACAGTTCTGACTAAGGCAGGATGGACAGAAATTCCTGTTGGAGAGAAAAAAGTCACCTTCAGGAGTAGCAGAGTTTCTCAGCCAGCCAGGAGGGAGCCACCCTAAGTTACACAACCCCTGGGGAGGAGTGAGGTCTGGAGTGGGGGCTGAAAGTGCTATAAGCATCCTTCAGACTCAGAACAACTGAGACAAGGGTCTTACTACCTGGCTTTGCTGGCTATTAACTGCAGCAGGGAATACCCTTAGAAAAGCTATTGGACAAAAGCCAAACATACCTGGGTCTTAAAGGGCCTACACACAAATTCACTCATTTCAGCAACCAAAAATCACCAGATAGAAGACTGACAGTCCTTTGGTGAAAAGAGACTCACCTGATGGGCTCTGGGGGCATCTCGGTGAGAGGAGGGACCTCTTCAAAGACTGAGATATTGGTGGGGGCCATTGTTCTAAACTGGTCGAGGTGTGCTGACACAGAACCCAACAGACACCAGTGAAGTTCTTCTGCTGGTCTATGAGCCCAGGGAGCTTCCAACCCACTAGAGCACAGATTTCATCCAGTTCTTCCAGGGAAGGCAGTGTGCCCTAGGGACCTGTCCCACCCTATAGCAAGACCTAAGGCTACTTGTCAGCCTGCATTGACTCCAAGTCTTGATCTCCTACAGGCCAGCTAGTGTGTCCACCTATGTGGGGCAGGGCCTGTGTGAGGACCAGGTGAACTGTGGGGTACATTGGTGGAGAGGTGGGTGCCTCTGCAGTGGGGCATTGGGGTATGCTAGAGGGGCTTGGTAAGTGTGCATGGACCAGGACTGTGTTGATGGTGTGTGTGGTCCTGTGGAGGGTGAGGCTTATCAGTGACAGAAGGCCTGTGTTTCACAAAGAGCCATCAAAAGGATCAACCCCACCTTCCAAAGCCTGAAACAATTGAGGGTGCCCCACCTAGGGCCAGCCCCACTCAGCTGCACTCCTAAGAGAACTGACAACAGCCTTGTAGGCCTGAGGCCTATAGCAACTGTAAGCCCCTGAGCCTAGCAACCAACTACATTGGGTACCTACCCAATTAACAGGTAAACTGAAATGGGAGTGTGCTCAGCCAATGGTGCTGAGGCTCCCCAAACTGGATTTACAAACACCTGGCCAGGGAAGGAAAGACTAGACTCCTTGGGTAGCTGCATTAAGAGCAACTTTGCCACGGCAGAAGGACACAAGTAGCCCACAAAGGGGTCACTCCTGGATCTTTTGGACTGGTGACAAGAGGGAAGCACACTGCTGAGCCTCAAAAGGCATTTCTTACATAAGGCCACTTCTCCAAGATCAGGAGACATAGCTGACTCACCTAATACATAGAAAGAAGCGTGGAGAAAGAGGCATAATAAGGAGACAATATAATACATTCCAAGAAAGGGAAGAGGACAAAATCCCAGAAAATGGACTAAATGAAACAGAAATAAGCGACCTACCTGACAAAGAGTTAAAATAAAATCTCATAAGGATGCTCACAGATATTGGGAGAAGACTGGAAGAACACAGTGAGCTCATCAAAAAATATTTGGAAAATATAAAAAAGAACCAATCAGAAATGAAAAATACAATACTGGAAATGAAATATTCACTAGAGGGGCTCAATAGCAGAGTAGAATATGCAGAAGAATGGATCAGGGAACTAGCCAAAAGACTAGAGGAAACCACCCAAGCAGAACAGAAAAAAAGGAAAAAAAGTAAAAGACAGAATGAGAGCATTCTAAGGGAAACCTGGGACAGTATCAAGCACACTAACTTTTGTGTTATAGGTGTCCCAGAAGGAGAAGAGAGAGATAAAGGGGCAGAAAATTTATTTGTAGAAATAATAGATGAAAATTTTCCTAACCTGAGGAAGGAAACAGACATCCAAGTTCAGGAAGCACAGAGAGCTCCAAACAAGATGAGCCCAAAGAGGCCCACACCAAGACATATTGTAATTAAAATGTCCAAAATTAAACACAAAGAGAGAATCCTAAAAGCAGCAAGAGACAGGCCACAAGTGACATATAAAGGGAAGCCCATCAAGCTATCAGTGGACTTCTCAGCCAAGACCCTACAGGTGAGAAGAGAATGGCATGACGTATTTAAAGTGCTAAAAGGAAAAGACCTACAGCCAAGAATACTCTGTCCAACAAGGTTGTCATTCAGAATGGAAGGAGAGATAAAGTGCTTCCCAGATAAGCAAAAATTAAAGGAGTTTATCACCAAGAAACCAGTTCTGTAAGAAATGCTGAAGGGACTTTTTTTAAGTGGGAAAGCAATGACCACAAATAGAGATAAAAAAATTATCAAAAAAAACCAAAACAAAACAACAAAAAACCAGGCAGTAAAATCACTTGTAAGGTAAAAATATAGTGAAGTTAGCAGATTAACTACCTGTGAAGATAATATGAAAGTTAAAAGACAAATGTACTAAAATCACCTATTTCAATGATAAGAGGGTAATGGATAGACACATACTAAACAAGAGACTATATATGATTTGAAAAATGTGATATTGGAGGAGGGGAGTGAAAAAGTAGAGCTTTTAGAAAGAGGTCAAGCTAAAGAGTCTATCAACTCAATATAGACTGATATATGCATAGTATATTAAATAGGATCCTCATGGTAATCACAAATCAGAAACCTATAAGAAGCAAGAAAAAAAGTAAGACAAAAGAAATCAAACATATTACTAAAGATAGCCATCAAACCACAAGGGAAGAGAGCACAAGAAAAAGAAAGGAACAGAGAAGAATTACTAAAACACCCAGGAAAAAAAGTGACAAAATGGCAATAAATACATATTTATCAATAGCTACTTTAATTGTCAATGGACTAAACGCTCCAATCAAATGCCATAGGGTGGCCAATTGGATAAAAATACAAGACCGATGTATATACTGCATAGAAGAGACACACTTCAGACCTAAAGACACTCACAAACTGAAAGTCAAAGGATGGAAAAAGATATTCCATGCAAATGGCAAAGAAAAGAAATCGGGGGTAGCAATACTTATATCAGACAAAATAGACGTTAAAACAAAAACTGTAACAAGAGACAAAGACAGGCACTACATAATGATAAAGGGAACAATCCAACAAGAAAATATAACACTTGTAAATATCTATGCACCCAACATAGGAGCACTGAAAGATATAAAGCAATTATTAACAGACATTAAAGGAGAAATAGTAGCACAATAGTAGTAGGGGACTTTAACCCTCCACTTACACCAAAGGATAGAGCATCCAAACAGAAGATCAATAAGGAAACACTGGCCTTAAAGGACACTTTAGACCAGATGGACTTAGTTGATATATACAGAACATTCCCTCCCAAAACCACAGAATACACGTTCTTTTCAAATGCACATGGAACATTCTCCAGGACTGATCACATATTAGGTTACAAAAGAAGTCTTGATAAATTTAAGAAGATTGAAATAATACGTTGCATCTTTTCTGACCACAAAGGTATGAAACTAGAAATCAACTACAGGAAGAAAACTGGAAAAGCCACAAAAATGTGGAGATTACACAAAATGCTACTGAACAACGATTGGGTCAATGAAGAAATCAAAAAATTCCTGGAGACAAACGAAATGAAAACACAACATGCCAAAATCTTGGGATTTTGCAAAAGTCCCATACAGCAAAAGTGGTTACAAGAGGGAAGTTTATAGCAATTCAGGCCTAGCTCAACAAAGAAGAAAAATCCCAAATAGACAATCTAAAAGTGCAACTAAAGGTACTGCAAAAACAACAGCAAAGAAAGCCCAAAATCAGCAGATGGAAGGAAATAATAAAAATCAGAGCAGAAATAAATGAAATAGAGACTAAAAAAAATAGAAAAAATTAATGAAAGCACGAGCTGGTTCTTTGAAAAGATAAACAAAATTGACAAACCCTTAGCTACACTTACCAAGAAAAAAAGAGAGAAGGCTCAAATAAATAAAATCAGAAATGAAAGAGGAGAGGTTACAACGGACACCTCAGAAATACAAAAGATAATAAGAGAATACTATGAAAAGCTATATGCCAACAAATTGGATAAACTATCAGAAATGGATAAATTCTTTGAAACACACAACCTTCCAAAATGGGACCCAGAAGAAGTAGAAAATTTGAATAGACCAATCACCAGTAAGGAGATTGAAACAGCAATCAAAAACCTCCCAAAAAATAAAAGTCCAGGGCCAGACGGCTTCCCTGGTGAATTCTACCAAACATTCAAAGAAGACTTAATACCTATCCTTCTCAAACTCTTCCAAGAAATTGAAGAGGAGGGGAGGCTTCCTAACTCCTTCTACGAAGCCAACATTATCCTGATACCAAAACCAGACAAGGAAAACACAACAAAAGAAAATTACAGGCCAATGTCACTGATGAACATTGATGCAAAAATACTCAGCAAAATACTAGGAAATCGAACACAACAATACATTAAAAAGATCACATATCATGATCAAGTGGGTTTCATTCCAGGGATGCAGGGATGGTTCAACATCCACAAATCTATCAACATGATACACCACATTAACAAAATGAAGAATAAAAATCACATGATCATCTCAATAGATGCAGAGAAAGCATTTGACAAGATACAGCATCCATTTATGATAAAAACTCTAAATAAAATGGATATAGAAGGAAAATACCTCAACATAATAAAGGCCATGTATGACAAACCCACAGCAAATATCATTCTCAACAGAAAAAATCTGAAAGCTATCCCTCTAAGAACAGGAACCAGACAAGGATGCCCACTGTCACCACTCTTATTTAACATAGTACTGGCAGTCCTAGCCAGAGCAATCACGCAAGAAAAAGAAATAAAAGGGATCCACATTGGAAAAGAAGAAGTGAAACTGTCACTCTTTGCAGACGACATGATTTTATGTCTAGAAAACCCTAAAAAGTCCACTAAAAAACTTTTAGAAACAATAAAGGAATACAGTAAAGTCGAGGGATACAAAATCAACGTGCAAAAATCAGTTGCGTTTCTATACCCTAACAACAAAGTCACAGAAAGAGAAATTAAGACTACAATCCCATTTACAATTGCAACAAAAAGAATAAAATACCGAGTAATAAACTTAACCAAAGAGGTGAAAGATCTATACACTGAAAACTATAAAACATTGTTGAAAGAAATTGAAGAAGATATTCCATGCTCTTGGATTGGAAGAATTAACATCATTAAAATGTCCATACTTCCTAAAGCAATCTATACATTCAATGCAATCCCTATCAAAGTTCCAACAACACTTTTGACAGAAATAGAACAAAGAATCGTAAAATTTATATTGAACAACAAAAGATCCTGAATAGCCAAAGGATTCCTGAGAAAAAGATCAAAGCTGGAGGTATCACACTCCCTGATTTCAAAATATACTACAAAGCCATAGTAACCAAAACAACATGGTGATGGAGCAAAAAACAGACACACAGATCAATGGAACAGAATCAAGAGCACAGAAGTAAACCCACACATTTATGGACAGTTAATATTCGACAAGTGAGCCAAGAGCATACAATGGAGAAAGGAAAGTCTCTTCAATAAATGGTGTTGGGAAAACTGGACAGTCACATGCAAAAGAATGAAAGTAGACCATTCACTTACACCATACACAAAAATCAACTCAAAATGGATTAAAGACTTAAGTGTAAGACCGGAAACCAGGAAGCTTCTAGAAGAAAACGTGGGCCGTATGCTCTTTTACATTGGTCTGAGCAGCATATTTTCAAGTCCCATGTCTGACCGGGCAAGGGAAACAAAAGAAAAAATGAACAAATGGGACTACATCAAACTGAAAAGCTTCTGCACAGCAAAGGAAACCATCAACAAAATGAAAAGACAACCTAACAATTGTGAGAAGATATTTGCAAACCCTATATCAGATAAGGGGTTAGTATCCAAAATATACAAAGAACTCATACAGCTCAACAACAAAAATGCCAACAATTCAATTGGAAAATGGGCAAAAGATCTGAACAGAGATTTCTCCAAAGAAGAGACATGGATGGCCAACAGGCATATGAAAAGATGCTCAGCATCCTTAGCTATCAGGGAAATGCAAGTCAAAACTACACTGAGGTATCACCTCACTCCAGTCAGAATGGCTATAATTAAGAAGACAGGGAACAACAAATGCTGGAGAGGGTGTGGAGAGAAAGGAACCCTTGTTCACTGCTGGTGGGAGTGCAAACTGGCGCAGCCACTATGGAAAGCAGTATGGAGTATATTCAGAAAGTTAAGGACAGATCTACCATATGATCCATCTATCCCACTGCTGGGTATTTATCCAAAGAACATGAAAACACAAGGCATAAAGATACCTGCACCCCTATGTTCATTGCAGCATTATACACAATAGCCAAGACTTGGAAGCAACCTTGGTGCCCCTCAAGGGATGAATGGATAAAGAAGATGTGGTATTTATATATGATGGACTACTACTCAGCCATAAGAAATGATGAAATCCGGCCATTTGTGACAACATGGATGGATCTTGAGGGTATTGTGCTGGGTGAAATAATTCAGAGGGAGAAAGTCAAATACTATATGATCTCACTCATACGTGGAAGATAAAAACGACAAATGAACACATAGCATTAGAGATTGGATTGGTGGTTACCAGAGGGGAAGGGGGGAGGAGGGAGGGCAAAAGGGGTGATGAGGCTCACATGTGAGGGGATGGACTATAATTAGTTTTCAGGTGATGAACATGATGTAATCTACACAGAATTCGAAATATATTATGATGTACATCTGAAAATAAACAAATAAATGAAAATATATATATATATATTCAGCAGATAGCACAAGTTCCAACATCCCCCCTCATACCCCAGCTCACACACACTTTCCCTTGTTATCAATATCTTGCATTTGTGAGACACATTGATTATATTCGATGAGCCAACATTGACACAATATTATAAAGTAAACAGCTTATATTGGGGTTCACTCTGTGTGTTTTATCTTTAATGGGCTTTGACGAATGTATAAGGACATCTATCCACTGTTACAGTATCATACAGCATAATTTATCTGCCCTAAAAATCCTCTGTGCTCCTCCTATTCACTCCTCACTCCTCTGCCCAAGCCCTGGTAACTACTGAACTTTTTACCATCTCCCTGGTTTTGCCTTTTCCAGAAGGGCATATAATTGGAATCATACAGTATGTAGCTTTTTCCAATTGGCTTCTTTTACTAAGAAATATGCATTTAAGCTTCCTCCATGTTTTTTCGTGGCTTGATAGTTCGTTTCTTTTTTATTGCTGAATAATATTCCATTGTTTGAATAGACAACAGTTTGTTTATCCAGTTACCTCTTGAAGGGCATCTTGTTTATTTGCCAGCTTTGCCAATAATGAATAAAGCTGATGTAAACATTCAAGTGCAGGTTTTGAGTGGATATAAGTTTTCAGTTTATTTGGGTATACACCAAGGAGTGCAATTGCTGGATCTTAGGGTAAGAATGTCTAGCTTTGTGAGACACTTTCAAACTCTCCTCCAAAGTGGCTGCACTGTCTTGTATTCCCAACAGCGATGGATGAAAGTTCCTGTGGCTCCATGTCCTCCTCAGCATTTGCAGTTGTCTGTGTTCTGGGTTTTGGCCATTCTAATAAGCGTGTACCGGTATCTCATTGTTATTTTTAATTTGCATTTCCCTGATGAGAAGGATGTTGAGCATCTTTCTGTGTGCTCATTTGCCATCTGTGTATGAAAGGGAAGAAACAGAATGGACTGCAGGAAAAGAGACAGCTGGGATGATAGGAAGGTGGAGGCAGAGATGATCTTCAGGGCTAACTAGGCACTGACTATGCCATCTGTCAGATAAATTGTGGTCTACCTAACATTGAGTTTTGAGTGAAAACTCCATAGTATCTGGTTGCACACACATATATCTTATTGAGGCTTGAGTTTTTATATATATTTTTACTGAAAGATGCCATAAGCCCTAAGCATAAACAGGTTGTTGTACAGCATGTAATGACAGTGTCAGAGATGATGAGAGTCTATCTTGAGTGGATGGCATCTGCCAAGCAAGTGGCATGTGTTGCCAATCACCAGAGGCAGAAACCCAAACACTTCTGCCACTGCGTCTTGGTATTGGACTCTCCAAGGAAAACACGACGCAGCCAGGCACTAGGTGGAACAATGCTTTACTCACATAGAGAAGAGACAGAGCAAGATCAGCTTCAGTGGTAGGCATTGGGCCCCCATGGCCAGCGGGTTCCTCCTGGCAGCTGAAGCATGGCAGTTTGCCTGCACACACCCCTCTCATGCCATAGAAGAAAGAACTTGATCCCCCCTCTGCAAGGGATAAGTACAGCAGTGGAGTTGGCCAGCTGCCATATGATGCCCAAGTTTAAGCAGAACAAAGGAGAACACATTGAGTCTGAAATGGGAAAAGATAGTCCCACAAGAGGTGACAAGTCCAGCACAGGCTGTGCAGATTCCTTAGCTCTTGGTGAGGATGTGTTCCCTGCCCAAGACTCCTTCCTAAGAGGCCCAGTGGGGGTCCACAGACCGCATGCGCTGGATTGTCTCTCCCAGCAGTGTCAGTGGCAGCCAATGCCTCTCCCATTATGCATTTTCATTTTTCATTTGCCACAAGAGAGGACCCTGAGACGAGCTTCATCTCTTTTATCTCTTGGAGAACACTTCATTCCTGAGAAGTTTCTGTATTCTTGGCTACATTGGGTTCATAATCTAAGCATTTTTATATTTGTGTATGTAGCGTGCACAGGAGTGTGTATCCTGTCTCTAACGTTCAGTTCACTTGAAACGCTGGAGGTGCTTACTATTATATTTCTATTTTAGAGCTGAAGATTCTGAGTTCAGAAGAGATTACATAACATTTATGAAGTTATTACTTTTACTAAGTGCTGAAGCCATGTTACCAGGTCAGACAAGCTTCCTTCACAGCTTACCTTTTTAACCTCTAATGACTTCTCCTTGTAGAAAAAGAGAAGAGTGAATGCAGGTTCTTTCTCAAGATCATTGATTGCAGTTCTTTGAAAAGAAAACAAAAAGCAACGCCTTTGTGTTAGGGAAAAAACTTACAGTTCTCTTTTACCTGGTGTCTCATCTTAATTTTCACACAGAACACCTCACTTCACCAAATCTATGTGGGTTTTCCCCACACCAAGCAATTCCATGGACACCAGCTGGGCGTTCTACAATTTAACCTAATTCTGACACTCTCTAGCTGGAGATAGCGTCAGATCCCGTGGGTTGAGGGCTCAGTCCCGTGACACTGCCCTCCACTTCAGATGCCAATGGCAAGTAGTAGGTCCCCAAGTTACCCACGTCTTCTGTCCAATTTAGCTACAAATCAGAGGTTCCCATGACTTCCTCCTCAGGTTTGATTAATTTTCTAGAGCAGCTCACAGAACTCAGGGAATCATTTACATATGTTTACCAGTTTATTGAAGGATATGATAAATGATACAGATGAACAGCCTAATGAAGAGACACACAGGGTGTGGTTGCGGAGGGTCCTAAGCATGGGAGCATTTGTCCCTGTGTAGTTGGGATGGATCACCCCCACTGTAGGCAGATGCGTTCACCAACCTGGAGGCACCCCAAAGCCCATAGTATTGGGATTTCATGGAGGCTCCCTCACATAAGCATGACCAATTATTAACTCCACTTCCAGCCCCTCCTCTCTCTCTATAGAAGCTGGAGGAGAAGGGGAGATGGAAATCCCAAGCTTATAATCACAGCTTGATCTTTCTGGTGTCCAGCCTGCATCCACAAGCCACACAGGAGCCTACCCAGAGTCACCTACTTAGAACAAAAGAAGCTTCTATTGCTCTTGGCACTGAGGAACTTACGAGTGTTCTAGGAGCCCTGTGTCAGGAACTGTGGGCAGAGACCTATCTATATTTCCTATTAGCTCACAAATTTTTTCCATTTCACCTTACTGTCTCCAGACACTGATTTTTGATACAGCACATGTTTTCACCCTTCTCTATATTAAGCCTGAGTGGCTTGACTGCTGCCAGAGGCTGCAGATGGGGAAGAGTCTTTAATCTGTAAGGCCTGTTCATGAGCATCTTCTCTGCTATATTAAGCCTGGGTGGCTTGACTGCTCCCAGAGGCCACAGATGGGGAAGCATCTGTAATCTGTAACACCTGTTCATGAGTTTCTGACTACAAATACTCTGCTCCTCAGGCATATGCAGACATGGATAAACTGCAGCCAGAGGCTCAAAATCTGGAAAGAAGGGGCTATTAGAAGTTGAATCCCTACAGAGGATTGGGGGAAGAATTTTCCCTCTATTCTTCTAGGTTCTTCTGGCTGGTCTAAGAGTTAAATTGACATAAGACGGAAAAAAGGAGAAAAAGAAAACAAAGTTTAACAACACGTATGCATGGGAAAACTGAGTAACTCAACAAAATGGCTGAAGCCACCACCTTAAATACCAACTCAAGCTAAAGACACAGGGGATGTTGGGGGTGGGGGTTTGGGACTTCCAGGGGCAATTCATGTGGAGATGGAAAAGTAAATGTTTGGTAAATAATTGTTTGCCCTACCTGGCAGAGACTTTGGGATACAGAGAGGAGTGTGATCCACTGGGCCTTGCTGGGCTCCTCGCTGTCTATCCCACCTCGTTCATATCACACTGTAGTTTCCATGGTGAGAGCTCCCTCCTGGAACAGGCCTTCCATCTAGAATTCTTTTAGGCAGTTATGGGGAAAGTCAAAGTCTTTTGCTCTTAAAAATAACCAAGCCAAAGAGAGACATTTGGGGGTAGCAAATTCAGCTCCCCTATAGTAGTTAGATTCATGAGGAACTTGAGAAAATGGGAAACGTAAAGTTCTTCTCAAAGGAGGCCCACATTTTAGTTATCAGCATTATTACATATTTAAGTATGTAATGTATACATAGCACAACGGTTCAAAAGGTAAAAGAGGTCAGCAAACTTTCCTTCCAAGTGCTCAGACACACAGTAGTTCACTTCAGAGAGAACAGTGCTTTAATTTTGGTGTGTATCCTTGCAGAGAAGTTACTTTCATATACAAATAGGCAGATGCTGAAAATACACACACCTACCTATATACGTATATAAATATATAGGTCTATACTATGTTAATATACAATTTCAAATACGTATATGCATTTCTAAGTATTTATTTTTTTCTTCACACACATCTGGTTCCAAATCAGTACATCAGATGTGTCATCATTTCCCACAGCTGCAAATTAGGTCACAGTATGTGTGGCTGCACCCTAGGTTAAACAACCCGTCTTCTACTAACACATATTAAGGATTTTCCCGTATTCATACAAGCAGTGCTCCGATTATTATATGTGCATAAACTACAGCTTTCATATATGTAGGTTTACATGTAAGTTACATTTTCAAAAGTGTATTTTCTGTGTGAATTTTCACTTGTGATGAATTTTCACTTGTGTGTCTTTTCACTTGAAAAATTTCTCATTATGACTGTACCATTTTACATTTTCACAGCAATGTGTGAGTGTCTGTTTCCCCAACCCGCAGTTGCTACCTTGACTCTCAGTTCTTCTTGTGTAATGCTCTACTTTCTCCTCACCTCAAATAATCATTCAGAGAGACCTTTTCTCTCTGTGTCAAGGCTCAGCAAGCATTCCACACTTGTCACTTTAGCCACATCTGTATTACAAACAGGAGAACACTGGAATATTATTCCTTTTCTAGGTTCAGCAAAATAAAATCTCATTCACACACATATTTCTAAGATTACTTAGGGTATTTCAATCTCTGACAATGGATAAAAACTAGGCTAAGAATATGATCCAGTATCTCTATAAAGAGTTTAATTGTTTTATAAAAATGTTATGTTAGAGTGGACACTGAAAGCTCATGGGATAGGAGTAAACATGAGTTGGGAACTGTGAAATAATAAGAAATATATATATATGTCTGCCCCTGGTTCCAACACAGAGCTCCTAAAACCCTTGTAAAAACCTAAGTGGTGAGAGCACTAGGAGCATCTTTTGTCCCAACAGGTGACTCTGGTGGGCCCCTGGATGACTCCAGGATGTGGGCTGGTTACCAGAAAGACCAAGTCATGATTAGATGTTTGGAATTTTGAGCCCCATCCTTCATCCTCCAGAGAGGGGAGAGGGGCTAGAAACGGAGTTAATAATTGATCATGCCCATGAGAGAAAGCCTCCAGAAAACCCCAACAGTACAGGGTTTGGGGAGTTTCTGGGTGAACACATGGAGGTGCTGGGAGAGTAGCGTGCCTGGAGAGCACATGGATCTCTGTGCCTGTTCCCCATACCTTGCCTTAGGCATCTCTTCCGTCTGGTTGTTTCAGAGTTATATTCTTCTATGATAAACTGGTAATCTTAAAAGTAAAACATTTATCTGAGTTCTTTGAGCTGCTGTAGCAAATTAAATTGAACCCAAGGAGGAGGTCGTGGGAACCTCTGATCTATAGCCTGTTGGTCAGAAGGGCAAGTGACAACCAGGGCTTGAGATTGACATCTGAAGTCGGGGGGGAACAGTCTGGTAGGACTGAACCCTCAACCTGTGGAATCTGATGCTGTCTCTAGGTGAATAGTGTCAGAATTTGGTTGAATTGACTTGCATTGTAGGACAGCCAGCTTGTCCAGTGTCCTGGGTCCAGGAACCTCAAAGAGGAACAGAGAAGGAAGTGACATGAAGTACCTGTTCTTTAATAATTCTATTATAAAAATTAATAATATTATCTGAGGAAATGTGGAAATCACACAAGCCAGAAAAGGAGAGACAAATTGCCATAAGATGCTTGCACAATAAAAAGCAATGTGAACATTTGTGTGTGTTACAGCATTTTGCGTGTGTGTGCATTTTAAAGTAGTATAACAATATATAATTATAACCCAGTTTCAGCAATCAGTATTGTAACAAAATAATTTCCCCATACAAAAAATAAACACTTAAACATTTTATGGCTACAAAATTATATTGAGGGTGTTTCATTACTTAACTATTCCAACCTTTGGGGAATTTCGTTGTTTTCCATAATATGCAATTATAAACGATGCTGGTATTAACATATATTCATACTAAAACATTCTTCTGTATATTTTTTTATTTTCTTATGCTAGACTTATAAGAGAGCATGAACTGAGAAAAATTTTAATTGCTCCTAATTTATATTTCCACCAGCACTACATAAAGCGTCTTACCTCAACATCATTACCATAATGGATTAGTATTTCTTTAAACAATAATTTTGGAAAGGGAGTCTTGGAATGCAATCACAAAGGTAATCACTGCAGGACAGGAAGTCTGAGTTTCCTTCCTATATAGATTTTAAGAACTCTGCCTAAAGGCAAAGAGAAGCCCGATCTTCTTTTATTTTATACGAATTTTATTTTTTCTTATTTACCCCGTTCACAAAAGAAAGATCCAACATCAAGTGACAGAGCCATTGGCCTCCCCAAAGACATTCACAGATAGCTGCATCTTTTGTCTCTCTTTTCTGGGAGGGGTACATATGATCAGCTGTGTTAAACAACTTGATCACCAATGTCATGTTGAGCTGATCTAATTACTCCTTCCCTGAGACTCCAGTGCCACAGGGACTGCTGGATTTGGAAAATATGACCCGAGACCAAAAGGGAATATTGGGTAGGTTCCAGAAATTTTTTAAAATCTCTACTGCAGTGAAATGAATAAGACAACAGACAGAAACTTTATTAAGCTGGATTTCAGGGTTTCTCATCCTAGGCTTCCACCATAGGGATAATGTCCTGAGCAGAGAAATTTTTCTGTTAATCCTAGATCACTTAGAAGAACTATTACTTACTTTTGGAGTGCCAGAACTGATATGTTGAACTAGGACATTGGAAGAAGGAAGAGTTAACAGTGGATCTCTGTGGAGTCTGCTGAGGAAAACTTTGTCTTGCCATATCTTCTTAATGGGCACAAGAAGGTTCATGGGTATAAGGGAACTCCATTTTCCTGTGAATATGTCCTTGCCTCATTGAAATACTGGAATTTTCTATAATTAAAAGGATGGAATGTGTCTTCAAGAAAATTCTAAATGAGAATCAAAGCAAACGATGATTTATTTTGATTAAAAACAACAATAATAACAAAAAACACTGAAGCAGTTTATGCAGGTGCCATATCCCTCTGGTGTGCTGGGTTCCCTGCCCTGGTCTGAAGAGGAGAGCCCTCGCTATGACCTCACACAGCATTCCCTTCTGTATGTCTACGACATCTTCCATGTGTTTACTCCTGGAACACAAGGAGAGATCTCCAACTCAGTGACACCACGCCAGTTGATGCACGCGGGTCATCTGGCCACCGACGGCTCTGACAGTCTTCGTTGGTGATCGTGACCTCATGATGCACGGCACAGAACAATCTTCTCCACTTTGCCAAGTTTGAATATTTTCCACGATTTCAGTGTTTAGACAATGAGTTACGTGTTTATACGTTACAGTAGCTGGGAGGGTTTTCCTTCCAACTTCTGGTATTGGAGGGAAAGAAAGGACAACTTTGGGAATCAGTTAAGCCATAGGAGACACACAAACGCTATTCACATTGTATGAAATAATCAGATCTATTCTTTTTTGCAAAATCAGTCTGTTGAGTGTTGAAGTCATTCTCTCCAACATTTTGTCACTTGCAGAAATTCTTGTATGAATTTATCGTAGGAGAAACTGAGTTTCTTCTGACCTTCTCATTATAATTAGAAACAGTGAGATGAAAGTGCTTAATAGGATTACTCCAGGGCAAGGGGGATCCCTCTCTGAAGGGTCCTGTAGATGCAGATTTCCTACATAAAATAAGTAGAACAATGGAATTTCATCTTTAGTTTGAGAAGAGGTCCTTTCATTAAACATTGTTCTTGGAAACAAGAGGGCAAGATGTTGGCAGTAGCTTGGATAATGAAACTATTTTGAAATAAGCAGAGCTATAAACTGAGGAAACCTAGGGGATTGCCTTGGTTGGCATATTGTTCCAGTGGCAATGAGGAAAGTGGGGACTGGAGAGACTATGCCACCAGCTTGGGGTAACAGGAACCTCATATCTCCAAACGGTGATCTGTCAGCATGAAGGAGGGTTAAGTGTTCTGAATCATCAGAATATAAAGAAAAGGACAAAAAGGAGACACCGCAAGTCAATTCAGACCTAGGAAGAGACCCAGAGGCTGCACTTCAGGATCTTCCATGGTTAATAAACCTATGTTCTTTCATAATTGTGAAAGGAGGCTCACCTACCCCAACTGTCACATTCAATTTCTATTATTTTTTTTCAAAGATTGGCACCCAAGCTAACAACTGTTGCCAATCTTTTTTTTTTTTTTCTCTGCTTTATCTCCCCAACCCCACCCCTGCCGTACATAGTTGTATATCCTAGTTGCAGGTCCTTCTAGTTGTGGGATGTGGGATGCCACCTCAATGTGGCCTGATGAGTGGTGTCATGTTTGTGCCCAGGATCCGAACCCTGGGCCTCTGCAGCGGAGTGTGAACTTAACCACTCGGCCATGGAGCCGGCCCTTCAATTTCTATTATTAAATTGACAAAATTAAGAATTCTATTCTTTCTCCTCCAAAGCATAATGACAAATAAATATTAGATTTGTGGAGGCAGGATTCCTGTTTTGAGACCCACAGAACAAACAGGCTGAGTGAATTGCAGCTCTGTGAAAATAATCTTTGAAAGTGTCCAGTTAAGCTTATTTTAAGTACTGAGGCAATCAGATTGTAACCTACGGACTCAGAGGTCAGTGTGAGCTGGTCATTGACTTGAAATAAATTTACAAAGAACAGTTATGCTTGTCTTGGAAAACAGTGTTTGTGCTTTCACTTTTTTAGAATCTGAATTTGGAGAAGAACCTGATTGACCAAAAATATAGCTTTAAGAACTTGATGAATAGAGAAATTTCTTTCCTTTCACCTTCCTTTCTTCTATTTCATTTTTATTGTGAAATATACAAACACAAAAATGGATACATATAGATGGTTATTAAATAAACAACTGTGTGACATCACCCCAGGTCAAGAAATAGAGTACTACTACCACCAATAGGTCTCCCACATGCCACCTACTGTTGGTAGACTCTTCTTGCCCCCAGGGTATCAAATATCCATATTAGTATAATAACCCTCCCTTGCCTTTTATACTTTTATCATATCTATTTCTATGCCAAAAACATGGTCTGATTTTTGCCTTTTTCCCTTTGTATAATTAGGATAATATATATATACTGTTGCATCTGATTTCTTTCATTCAATGTTAAGTATTTAAGAGTCATACACAGTGTTGCCAGTTAACCCTATTAATACACCATTTTGTTTATTCCTTGTATTGTTGATGGATGTCTGGATTGTGTTCATTTTTGGCAGTTACAAATGATGCCTATGAGATGATTCTTCTGTGTGTGTGTATATGTATATCTGGTTACCATTCACACAGACATACTTATGGTATTAAGCAGGGATCATAGGGTAACCATATCTTCAGCTTTACTGGTGATATTGTCATTTTTTTCCTCAAAGTCAACAAACCAATTGATACTCCCACACTGTAATTCCCGTATCTTCACATTCTTGCTGACACTTAATACTGTCGAAATTTTAATTTGAGGCTTCTGGTGGGTGTGTGATGATGATTGTGGTGTAAATTTACTCAGCCTTTTCTTTTCTGTAATTCTGTCCCAGGTCAAGATTTGTGTGTGGGGGGCAGGTTAGGAGGGAGCCCGGGATTCCTGCATCATCCTACATGAAAATGTTTGTGGGGCACTGGTATCATTTGTTTCTTTTACTTTACTTGGTATTTCAAGTGCACTGCTCAGTAGTGTGGCCAGGAAACAGACTCATTTCTCAAGGACCCCACGGAGTCAAAATATTAGACTCTACATCTTAGGTCTTCTTGTTTCCCTTTGAAATAGCTTCTTTTGTCCATCTGATAAAACAACCTCGAGTCTCTTTTTAAAAACAATTATTAAGATATAATTGACATATTAGTTTCAGGTGTACAACATAGCGACTCAATATCTGTATATATTGTGAAATGGTCACCACAATAAGTCTAGTTAACATCCATCACTATACATAATTACATAGTTTTTTCTTCTGATGAGAAATTTTAAGATCTACTCTCTTAGCAACGTTCAAATATACAATATGGTGTTATTAACTATAGTTAATATAAATATAGGCAACAAGTACGTTACATCCCCAAGACATATTTATTTATAGCTGGAAGTTTGTCATTCAACCCTCTTCACCCCTTTCACCACCCCCCACCTCAATTACTCTTGAGAAAGCATAAAATCCTCACACTAACTATCATGGGTCCTTCCAAATTATTTGTTGGCTTCCACCCAGATCTTGCGTTGAAAATCTCAAAGAGAGAGTTTAGATTTTCTTTCCTTCTCACTGCTTGACCTGAACAAAATGTCATGCATAGCTACCGGCCTATTGCTACATCCAGGAGAGTCACTTGGGGAATACACAAAACTGGAAGAAAAAACACATGGATAATTTATCATTACATTATCATCACAAGCATGGAATTCACCACTGATGCCTAGGAAGAAATTGGGATCATTTATGGAATAGTGTAAAGAGAATATAGGAGATGTCTCAGCTGAAGAGATAGAAGCTACAAAAAATAATTATGAAAAAAGATGGAGCAATAAAATGCATCAGGAGATTCAGGCGCATAAACAGAGTTAAGTGGGAAAAAATGACCCATATTTTCTTAGTTACTCATTATGGAGAGCACAATCAATTCCTAAAAGGTCAAGTAACTGTGTTTCTGATGTATTTGATGAGAATGTTTATAACTAATAATAATTTGTATTTTCAATTATCATGTAATGCTGATAATTTGCATATATAATTTATATTTCCATAGTCATTGCTACTCTCCTCTTAGACTAGTGACCATTTTGAGTGACAAAAACACAGTGCCTTGAGATTGTCTGTTCACTATGTGCGTTGTTATTGAATTTTTGTCTTGCATCAATTTTTATTTCATTAATTGATTGCCATTTAGAGGATTCGGATGTTTACACACAATTATCAAGTCAAATCTCAGTATTTATTTAGCATTTCTCTCTTCAGTTATGTTTGGAAAATCTGTCCCTAACTTAATATTACAAAAACATATGCAGGTGTATCTCCGGATCGCTTTTACATTTAATTATTCATTTCATTTTGACTATTAGAGCTTAGCCTAGAGAATTAAGTAAATATGTATTACTTCACTCCTACACACCGTTTAAACGCAGCTAACAGGCTTACTGAATAAACAAGCCGATCCCAGGCGGGATCAGGAGTTGCTTGCCCCATATGCTGTCCCCAGGCTGCAGCCGCCTGAGGGGACTCGCCCGGGGCCCCGCCCTCAGAGCTCACACCCGCCGTGCGCTCTCGCCCCGGGGCCGCCCCGCCGACCCTCCCCCGCGGCTCTGCGCGCACAGGCCGGACGCTCGGAGCCGGCGCCGGGCCGCCCTGCTCGGCCTCCTGGGCGCAGCGCCGCCTCTGGACCGAGCACGCGCACCAGCGGCCTCCGCGCAGGCTCCGTGCCCGCGCACGCGCCCTCGCGTCGCGCTCCTGGCGGAGAGACCTGCGCGGGGGCAGGGCTCGGGGCGGTTCTCGCGGCTGCTGTTCTACCGGGACTTCCGCGCTTCGGCGGCCTTTCTGAGGAGCCGCCGCGCCCAGAGATGTTCAGGTTGGAGCGACACTTCCCAGAGAGCAGGGGTCACTCCAGATCTTCGGCTTCCATTCCGTTTTCGCGCGGTTCTCCCTCTTTGCAGGGTGAATTGAGCTCATTTGTGGATGTATTAGCACAGGATGCGGGGATCCTATGAAGCGAGTCAATTCGGAGCCCGATGTGAACCAGGTGGGGTGGCGGTGGAAGCGCTCACAGCGTGGAGGCCCGTAGTAGGGACGCCAGTCCTCACGGGACTCTCGGGCCTGAACGGCGGAGGACGGTGTGTGTGTGTGGGGGGACAGACAGGCAGCGTGTGGCGGGGTGTGTGTGTGAGAGACACGAGTGAGCGGTGGGATGCGCCTCCGTGCCGTGGGTGTGGCTGCGAGGCTGTGACAGGTGCGTGGCTGTGCTGGGGTGACGGGGATTTGGTGCATGTCCTTCACCTGTGCAGGTGTGATGGCTGTGGCTCTGTGGCGTCACTGTCTGGTGGCTCTGGGTTCCCTGGCGCTTCCTCCTCTTCTCTCCTCACAGCTGCTCGGCTGCAAGAGCGAAGTCGGACATTGAGCCCTAAATGAAGATTTCCAGCAAAGGGGCACCCAGGTTAGTTTGGGAAAGCCTGGGGAGTTCTCTACTTGGGAGCTCTGAGGGGCAGCTACTGTCTCAGAGCCTCGGGGTTCCCAGAGCTCTGACCCCAGGAACGTGCTGTAAACCTATTCCCGTAGTCCAGGCTCTGTCCTATTTTCCATCTGTTTATGTGTATGAGCAGGGCGGGTGTGGACCTGGATAGCGTTGTGTAAGGGAGTCATTCTGTGCCCCAAGAAAAGCCTGGTGCCTCGTGACTTCCTCCTCAGTCCTGCCATCCCCAAAAGAAGAACCTTGATGAGGGGAAAGAAGTGTTTTACATGCAAAAATCAACGTTGAGGATAGTTGTTTTTTCTTTCACAAAATCATTGGTTTTAAATTATTGATATAAGAAAAATTTAACAAAGCTTTGCAATAATATCTGAGTTTTAATTGTCTTCCAAAAAACATTTCCAAATACTGATTGAAATAGAAGAAAATAAGGAATCATTGTATTTACCCACATGCCTCTTTTTGCTGAATAAGGGCACTGAGAGTCTTACTAATGTTCTCACTTGAGTCGCTTGATCACATCAGCTTCTTTGGGCAGGTTATGATTCACAGATGTCTCTTTGTTTCTGCTGCATTTGGGTGGAAGGGAAATTTCCTCCTCTTTTCTAGAAACTCTTGATTTATGAATTAAAAATGCATTCTCAAGCAAAAGTCCTGATTTTTTTTCCTTTTTTTTTTTTTTTGTGAGCATTATCAGACCAGGGCTGATAAGCACAATTTTACTCTAAGAAGGAGAATTGTTTCTTTTGTAATACCCAATTAGGGGACATGCAATGTTCTTCAGTAAAAATATCTAACATATTTACATAGTATTACAACATATTATTAAGTTTTTATGTAGATTACATTTCTCCAAGATATACATGCTTAGTAGGTGATCTTCATACTCTTGGTTTTACTGATGAAAAACCCAAGGCACTAAAATGTCATGAACTCTAAGAGCAGTTACACTTAGAAAATCTGAGAACAGAATCTATGTCTTAAGTTTCAACTGGATACCATTCCCCAGTTATGAGTGCATATTTTACACTTGGACCAGTATCATCCTGATTAATAATGCTGTACATGCCATCATATAGCAGAACCAAATTAATTAACCTGTTCCCTGTTAGATTTTTGTGTTTCTAGTCAAAAACTATGTATTGAACATACTTGTACATGCAATTCTTTATCTCAATATTTTCTTAAGAAATGTCTAGAACTAGAATTTGGTGTAAAATAATCAGATTTTTAGTAAGTGCTTATGATATGCCAGACCATGCCATCTTAGTATTTGGGGTGATGAAAAGACTCAAATTACATAGTTGATACTTTTATGTTCCTTTTGGTAAGTAAGGTAAACCCTGAATAGGAATAAATGCATTGAAGGCCACTAGGGAGATTCAGATAATGTGACTTGGTATAATAAGTCGGGTTGTGATCAAACTATGATGACCTATGAGAGCACTGTGATGGTAAGCAATTTATGTTGTAAATTTTTACCTTGCTTTTTAAGTTGAGATATATTCACGATCATAAAATTCACCTTTTATTTTTTTTGGTGAGGAAGATTGGCCCTGAGCTAACACCTGTTGCCAATCTTCCTCTTTTTGCTTGAGGAAGAGTGGCCCTGAGCTAATGTCTGTGCCCATCTCCCTCTATTTTGTATATGGGGTGCCACCACAGCATAGCTTGATGAGTGGTATAGGTCCACGCCTGGGATCGAAACCTGTGAACCCGGGCCACCAAAGTGAAGTGTGCTGAACTTGACCACTATGCCACTGGGCCAGCCCCAAAATTCACCTTGTAAAAATGTACTCAAAAGAAATTTTTTTGCTACATTCACAAGGTTGTACAAATCAGTACCACTGTCTAAGTCCAAGACATTTTATCACCTTAGTAAGAAACCCTGGCCTTGTTAACTGTCGCTTCCTATTCCCTCGTCCTCCCATACTCTGGAAACCACTAAGACGTCTTGTGTCTCCATGGATTTGCTGACTCTTGCAATTCAGTCTGCATGGAATCATGCAATATGTGTCCTTTTATGTCTAGCTCCTTTCACTT